>NC_063218.1:19129015-19432045 GCF_020740725.1 Corvus hawaiiensis
CCTTCACTTGGCCAAGTTCCCACCAGCCACTCGGGCTCCCTGGAGCCAGAAAGGTAGTGAAGGTGCATCTGGATTTACACACATGTGGACTAATAGATATTCTTCTGAGCATGTGTTCTGACAAAAATGTGCCACAGTCGTATTCATGTGGCCGAGGTCAAGTCTCATAGTTACCAATAGTTTTAACTATCTGGTAAATCTGGAAAAAATTACTAAGGCTGAGGTAAGATGCTTTGGAAAATATCAAGAGTTCCATTTGTCATTACTATTAGAGAAAAAAATGTATTTTAAAATTATAAAAATCAACATAATTCTCATTTTCACATGAGTTTTTCAAGGTACAAACAGAAAATAATCAGGATTTAGAGCTAGGATAGTTCAGATTTGCCCCAAAGCAGTAAGGGTCAAATGCAATTAGCCCTAGGTTCCACATCAAAGTCAGACAGATCTATAAGAGTTTCTGCATGACCTGTTCCTACCTTCAGCCTGTAGAAGTTTAGATTGGAAAGAATGTCCTGAAAATAACACAGATTATAGACATGGTATTAGATTAATATAATTATGAGGAATTATTTAGTTGAAAACTTTGAAAATAGACTACAATATCCCTCAAACTTTGGCATATTATTTCAAATTAATCTCAGCTGGACCCAGCAACTGTTACCAGCTGATGGCAGTTCTGTGTGAAATAAGGAATTAGATTCCAGTGCAGTTACCACTGGGTACAGCCAAAACCACAATTCCCATTTGGAGTAACTGGGCCCTTGTGAGGCAAAAAAAACCCCGAATAATAATAGAGATGAAACTCTCCAGTTATTCACTAGAAGGTCCCTCTGAGTTAAGGTGAGAGACAGAATGAGATGATGTGTATGTGTGAAAGGAAGATGAAAGCACGGCTCATACTTCCGTAGCACCTGTGCTGTATTTCTGCTTTGAATGGAGACATTCACTGTTTGAGACTTTCAGTCTGATAAACCAACAACCACAACAACTAATAATTGAAAAAGTTGAGACTAAATCTTTTTTACTCACTGAAATGACAAGGTGGCACCACATGTAGACATCTTAGTATTATCTAAGAGTATATCTACTCTGTATTTAAATGAGAAGTAATTTAAATGGCATTATTCTTAACCTTCTTAGTATGGTATCAAAAAAAGTTGATCACACTCATATACCCTTCACCAAAAAAAGAAGGGAAAAAATTTCTCTATGCTGAACACTGATTTATGCATGACCACCATTAATATTAATGAGAGGCTCTTGCTAAATCCCCAAGCCCTGCAGCAGACACCTACACTTAATAATTTAGGAAAGAACTGAAAAGATGGTGGAATAAGACCTAACAAATAGGAAAAAAACCGCAGCATAAATTAAACAGTAACAGGAATTGCAACAGGGGACAGCAAAAACTGCAGAAATTTGTAGTTTGCAGAGGAATGGGGTTGCTGGATTCTAACAGGGTCCTGAAGAGGTAAAAATAGAGCTGGTATGAAGAGGAGTGACAGAAGTCCAAGAAGCTTAGGAAGCTCAGTAGCCTATCATCACCTCCAGAAATAGTGACATATGCCTCCATGATGGTGCAGGTTGGAAGATAATGGTATTATTTTCCAGGGATGAATCAAAGTGATACTTTCTGTTTGTGTATTGTTTTGTTAGTTGGTAATTAGCTTCATGGGAAGAAATTTATCTGTCCTTGCTTCAGCAAAGGCAACAAGGAGGAAGATATATATGAACTCTATGCTTTTCCAAGCAAACAAAACTCAAAATAATGCTTTAAATCAGATGAGCTCTTGTACAGCTGGCTGTATATTAAACACAATTTTGCAGCATAGAAGTTCATTCTTTCAGTTTTCCTCTGTCTCATCACACTGAAAGTACACTGAAAGAAAATGAGACACATTCAAGGGTGAATGTGTCAGTTTTGGCAATCTAAGCTGTTGTACCTTTTAACAACCTCTGTTCTCTTATCCCACATCTTGTAAGTTAAATCCCATATCAAATCAAACCCCATACACACAAGTAGAATTTGATGTAAACAGAAAGCTAGATTTGATGGAATTATACCAAGAATACTTTTGGGCCAAACTGCATGTAATAGAATTTCTGCCAGTGAAGGTGGTCACAGGAGAATCTAATAAACTTTTTTATTATGTTATCACCTTTGGATTTAACTAAAGACAAACAAATGCCAGGAGGTATCATTTCCATGCCATGAGGGCCTGCAAAAATATAGATTTTAAATTAAATAGCTGTTTGAAAGGCAGAAAAAAAGCTGAATTTAGAGCAGACTGACCCAGTGTAGCTGAGGATCTCTTGTATGTGGTGTGAGAAAACATCCTTTATACCTGGAAGACCTTTGCTGCAGAACAGGGTACTTAGGCAGGGCAGGCAAAATTACTAAAGATTTCATCTACCATGTGTTCTAGGAAAAGGCCAACTACTTAAGGAGTTGAACAGGAAGAATTAAATGCAAGTATTAATTTAACATGTAAGAGACTTCTCCCAGTTGTAATTCTCACTGTGATTCTATGTTAAGGAACTCAGATTTGGTTAATATTTGTGTGATTTGGTGAGCTTTTGCGTGATGCCTGTTTCCAAATATGTTCAAAACTCTTTTGCACTCATTCAAATCACTAATCACAGTTTGTTTCTACTTCACTTCCTCTGTAGTGAAGTTCAGAAATTTATCTACACCTTGTAAATTGAGACTGGAAACCCTTTTTCCCTCTTGCAAATCAAGAAGCCTTTGTTAACTGGGTGTCCATTCTGTCTTCTTATTTTGCATTCCGTCATATCTATGGTTAGATTGCCTCTTTATGAACAAAGAAAATGTCTTAAAAAAATTTAAAAGGCCAGGTTTCACAGTAACAGATGTACTCTAAAAGTTGCATAACATTAAAGAGAGAAGAATTGTGATTTATGATTGGTATAGTGAAAGGCGTTACAGTCACCAAAACAAAGCAAGGACACCATTGGAACAGCTGAGTGCTTCTCCCTCTCCTCCTTTTCCCTCTTTCTCACTCTTCTATTATTGAAATTAATACATTGATGTGGTCAGAGCTTTTGAGGAATTTCTGAAGGTCAACATTTTAAATATACAGAATCTAATTTTTCTTTCACTTATAGATTAAAAGTAAAGAGCTGTCATCATTCTTGTCATCATTTTGAAATAACAGTGAGAGTTCTAAGGAAAATCTGAAGTCTGTGTTCTGAAATTTGTCTGTAAGAGATACACTGTATGGGTGTATGTATGTATATGTACCTTTTCCTGTGAAGTTTTTTCTCTTCCTTCTAAATATGATACAGAATTACCCAGAGAAATGGTATCAAAAGGGTTAAAGGCACAATCTTAATGCTGTTCTACACTGATGTCAGCAATTTACGACAGGATGGTGGATTCCAGTGCCAGAAGCTGTGGCACAGGAGAGAATGTTATTTTAACAGCATGACTCTCTATGAAAGCCTGTCATCTTCTGTTCTTGAACCTTTGTTAATGTACTGAGGCGACATGCCCAGATAGAAAAGGAATGTTTTTCAGCTGTTATGTGGTGGCTATTAATATAGATACTGCTATACAATAAATATGATGCCACTGCTTGCCATCATTTTAAATTGACAAAGACGTAGGAATCTCTTGGGACACTGTGTTTCTAAAGGGCCACAACCTTCATTCCTTATTCAGATGAAACTCTTAATAACCTAGCTCACAAGAAACTTTCCTTTTAAGAATTTTAAGCCCTTGAGACCATCTGGGCACAAATACCATGCTGTGTCAGGCCACATTCACTGTGATTGACAGGGCATAATGCAACACAAGTTTGAATTTTTCTGCATTGCTGCTCTCACACTCCTTAATATTTGCTTAGCATGCCTGACAATATCACAGTCAGATCCAGCACATGCTCAGTAGCAGGAAAGAGCTGAAATTCTGAACATTATGACTGATTAACAATTTTGTCTGATTAACAGCCCTCACAATTCACAGTGGATGAATAAAAAATTTAGTTTTTAAGTCTTCCCAAAATTTCCTTTCTTTCTGTTATCACTTTCCCAAATCACCCAGCTGTACCACAAAGTTATATGTACATATTTTTCAAAACAAAATAAGTTTTTATTAATAATAAGAGAATAAAATATTAGAATAAATAAGACAAACTTTCAGTCTACTAACGAATGTTTTATATATGGCATTTTACCAGTTGCTCACCATTTTCTTTTGGCTAACAAGTTCTTGCAACATCATAGCCAATGACTATAGAGATAATTCTTCAAGACCTACCCACATGCCCTTCTAGGCAAATTATCAACAATGCATGTTCTTGAAAAGATAATTCTGTGTACCCGACTCATCAAGAAAAGAATGTGAGTTACCAAGATGAGCAGATGCACCTAAGTTGCCTGAGCCAATTAGGTCACCTAAGCAAATGTGGCACTTCAAGGCATCAGGTCACACACAAAATCAGCTTGGTGATCTGAGAGAGCAAGAAATTTCTGCGGAACCAGTGGAATTTACAAAAATAATCTACAGAGAAGTAAATCTCTGTATTTGAATTTCCTGTATGTCTGTAAAAATAAGACGCTTCTTTAATGTTAAATCAAAGTAACTGTTAATACTTTTTATACCAACATTAAAATGTAACATGCATATATATATTAGTGCTCATATTTGAAATACAGTGGCACAAAACTGGTTGTTTTACCTGTTCATACCTACTCGTACATAATTCCTGCTCAGAAAGTTTACCACCTATCTTTCACGTACCTTTTTGCCTCCACTTACCCTGATCTGTTTTTCTGCCAAAAATACCAGAAAATGCAGAAGCATAGCATTATTTCTGTTATACATTAAAAAAAGAGAAAATGCAAAGGGAGAGGGTGGAATCTAAACCCAAATTTCTAACTGCATTACTGCTGGAAACAAAAATCAAAGATTTACAAGATCTCAGCAGAGGAAGTAGCTAATTACAGAAATAGGTGATCTACTAGTCAGAGAACAGAACTGCGATTTGTACAAGCACATGCTGTAGAACTAGAGGAGGCATCCTGGGTCAGTGAATCCAATTCCCTGCTATCATAAATAATCATGTCATACAATCCCATTCATCTCATTTGAGCTCCATCTTAAAACCCTTTATATGAATTTGCAGAATAAATGCACTCATAGCTAGTTTATATTCATTTGTTCTTGGGTAACCTTGTCCTTTAGCAAAAATAACTCATCTTCCTCTTGCCCCCCATTTATTTATAGAAGGCAATCATACTTTTCTCAGCTATTATTTTGCTAGGCTAAATCCAGCTCTTTCAGTCCCCTCTTGTAAAACAACTTCTTCATTCCTTTAGTTATCAAAGAAGCTGGTCTATGTACCTGCTCCAGTTCATTCTTGATTTTTTTTAATACTCTCTACAATGTTCCAAATAGTTTTAACCCTTCCTATTACCAGTGATCAAAATTTCATTACCTACTGGAGATACTTTCTTTTCCTTCCTTCCTTCCTTCCTTCCTTCCTTCCTTCCTGCTACCTTTCTGGGATTCTTGCAAGTTCTTCTGGATGAAAAAATCTCACTTTGGGTATTTTCTAGGAGTCCATCTAGATTAAATCATTGCAGTCTATATTTTCGCTGTTGTGCCATGATAATAAGTTATTATAATATTACTATTGTTTCAGACTAATCCTACATTGTCAAAAATTGCTAGTTTTATTACAATAACTTCATTATTCATTAAAGCAAATGAGAAGCCAAAAATGCTGCATAGGCTGAAAAATATAAACAGAAATTTATGCTGCATAGATAATATCATGTGCAAAAAATCTTTGTAAAATGTAGCTCAGTAACATAGCCTGGTATCTTAGATATACGCAGATTAATCAGAACTAACCTGGCAATTAAATGCTGGAAAGGCACAGGGTATTAGACAAAATGAGAAGATTAATGTTAAAAAACAGATGAAACAGAAGATAGTACAGCTTCTTCAACAATATTATATATGGCAAGATTCTGAGTAGAAAAAGAATTGTTTGATATGGCAAATATATGCTATACATCCCAAAAGAGAAAAAGGGCCAGACTAGTCAAAAGACAGACTAGACAAAAGCATCGCCAGAGGCTTCAGAAACTCCTGAAGACTAAAACACTAGAGAGCCTAAATACTTAATTGTTCACATTTGTAAACAGGTTTCTGAGCTTCTGCCTAGCTCCTGAATGATTAACTGCTGTCTTGTTCACTCCCATACAAAGGCACATGGAATCATACTTTTTTTCCTACTTAAGAATGTCTTGTTATTTATATAAATAGCTTGTACTTTTTCTGACCATATATTCTGCAGCACTTAGTTCAGTAGGATAGCTCCTAACTATAGAGAATACAATCCCTTGAGTAAGTAGTTGAGTTCCAGACCCTTGATCTGATCTAAGGAAAAAGATACTTAAGAATATTTTCCTTATCTACCTAATAGCTTTTCCCTTCTGAGCTAAATATTTCTATTTTGTGAATATCTCCTTACAATAGCAACAAATTATATTGTGAAAAATGCATGTTTCCTTGTAGTGGAAAAATAAATAAAAGCAATAAAACCAGAAAAATCTCTCTCTTGCTGTTAACTTAAATTTTGAAGAATTTGAGATACCTAGATTATTATGGAACATTTTATAAAAAGACCATCTTTCACTACATCATCTTTAAGTGTTTTAGAGACAAAAGATGATTCACTGACACAGCTTTGAACGAAATTTCTGGGATTGGTCAGAATTTTTAACCAGCTAGGACCAAAGGTTAAATTACTTGACCAAGTAAGCTCAGTGAGTCAGAAGCGGAGTCAGAAGGAATAAGCCCCAGGAGTGAAATTTCATCTTTTTGAAGCCAATATAATTTTCCTAACATTTTCTGCTTAGCCAGGATTTCACTTCAGTTCCTATAATATACTTCTGCCTCCTCTAATCACTAAAGCACAATGGCTCTAAGTGGCTCTACAGTTACTAAATTTTGAAACTCTTCAGTTACTAAATTTTTAAAGGCTGTTTTGTTGGTGGTGCTGGTGATATTTTTTGCCCTCTCGTGTACTTGATTTCACATGATTTAACAAAAGTGCACATCAATCATTATTTCAGTAATATAAGCTTAGGCAAGTAGCTTGATTTAAAATTTACTGACACTATAATCCCTTTAAATAGTTACAGCATAGCATTAACTTATTATAGAGAATGACTGTGTAATACAAAAATTGAATAAAGTAAACCATAAATAAAATTTCTGAAGAAAGACAGATCTCATGTCAGGCTATTTGCACCAAAAACATGATGGTAATATACAATATTTATGGACTTGATCTAGAAACACTTTAGCAGCTTTTGTTTATATGTATGGGACTAACAATGGTAACATTTTCTGTCATAAATATTTGGAAACTGTGAAACAAAGAAAATAAAATAAAACTCTGGTTATTTTGATCAGTCTGGAGAACTTCGAATAGCCCAGCAAATTAAATATTTCTTCTTTCAGCAGCCAAAAAGCTATTGAGACATTTTCTTAAAATAAGTATATATCTATTTTTTAGATCATTACTATACTTGATAAGCTTATCACAAAAATTTGTAAATACTAAATTGGTTATAGTCTTTTTTCAGCAACACTCAAAAATTAGTGAAAGCTTAGCTTTGACACCTTCAATACTTTCTTGAAAATCCTAATTTTCTGATGATAGTGATTGTCCAGAATTTTCCTCAATATGCTTGAGAAATATTTGAAATTGAAGAAGGGATGCTTTGATTTAATACTTGTATTTTTAATCAATTCAAATGGGCATATTTTCCAAGGTAGTTTTACCAATAACATTCAATCTGGACAGCTACTGTTCTCACATTACTGAGATAATGTTACTGCCATTAATAATCTCAAAGAGCCTCAGAGTTTGGAGGCATTGCGTAGAGCCTCAGATGACTGCATAAAGGTCATCATTTTAATAGTCATAACATTAAAAATACTGAAAACTCCATACACTTGGCTTAGTTCTCCAGTGTGTTTACCTTCAAAAAGACAGAAATTATTGTGACAGGAAGAACATTTGCAGGGAACATAACACTATAAAAATGACACTCTAGTGCAAGCTAAGCTTATAATAATATAAATATTGGGGTTATTAATGCCACCTAAAGTATCCACTTAAAGTATCCAAATACAAAATATACCTATCTTGTGTGCAATGCCAACAAAGTATTGCTTCTATTGCAAAATTTCATTTTAAACTGATTTATTGCACTGATGTCCATCAGAAAGGGAAAGGAGATTGAGGAGATGCACAACGGGAGTAAGAGAGGGCCAGGAAAATAAAGAAGACCCAAATACACTCAGAGTTAATAATGTAAGTTACATAGTATCTTTCTACAGATTTCCACTGTGTGTGATTTCAACTACCAGCTGCACTGTAGGTACTTCTACGTGACTGTGTTTTCCTGACGTGAACAGAAATTTAGACATTTTTAAGGGTTTAGCAACTAAGGCCTAAGGATATAATATCTGTAATATATACATAACAGATCTTATGAACAAGTGCCTGGATAAAAACTCCTCCAGTGTTCAACTGATTCTTACTATTATTTCAGTGCCTTGTCTTCTCAATTACTAACCCATGGCTCCAATTGAAGACAAGGCATAGTCAGTGCATTCTCTGTCAAAGGAGAAGATATGAATCCTATGCTATGGCTCAACTCTGATCAATCATTTTTTGCTATTCCATAGCACCAAACTTGGTTAATTAATTTATCTTGAGTAACGAGAAGGTTTCCTTATGCCAGCTGTGCCTGCTCCATCACTGCAGACATATTTTCAACACTGATACATCAGTGCTGTGTCAAAGCTAATTCCATTTATGCCTAGAAATGAGACTTACATAATTTCTTGGAGACTATGTATTAATTTCTGCTTTTAGAAAAATATCCCAGTATTCTGCTTATTGAGACAAAGGCTAAAAGAGTAAAGACAGCATTCCAGCTAGTGGGACAAGTACAATGATTTTCAGTTTGTCAAAAAATGCTCAGCATTTCTCACTATTTTTTTGATTGACCTGGAAACAAACATGTTTCAGAAAGGCAGTTCTTTAGGTCTGTGAAGAATTCAAGCCTGAATGTTGCAAGTATACATGGAAAACACATATAGATGTATTGGATCCTGGTTTTACAAACTTTCTTTAGATCATTTAGGTACAAACTAATTTTTACACAGTTTTGATAAAAAATGCTAAGATGCAGTACTGAACCTGAATCATACTCAGAAATTCTATGCATTAGCTTAATTCCAGGTACCCATATAATAACTTTTTCTCTCCCTTTGGGATGCATTCTTGTCTCAGTGCCCATGTTCCACTAAGACGAAGAAAAGGAATACATCCTTTTCCAGGTGGCTTGTAGGACTTTACAGTAGAGTTAAACCTAGCAATCACATCTCAAGCTATGTGGCCATTTCTTGGATGGATGCTCCTTTGCATGACAGGGAAAGCATAAAAACGTCATACACATAATAAAAGTTTTAACAACTACTCAGAGAAGTGCTTGATTAACCATAAGAGACATGGAAAGGGTAGTCAGAAGAAGTTACCCCATTCCTTTGAAGTCAGGGGGAATTATTTCTATTGATTTTGCTGAAGGCCTAACCATCACCTAAGTCTTTGACTCCAGGAACTTTAGTCACTTATATTAAAGCAGAGAATCTTAGCTATTTCGGTGTTACTAAGCCACACAAATACCTAAAAAAGGGTTACATCCAAATTATTCAATTACCTGTCACAATGGGATGATATTAAATTTCAGAGGTTTATGCAGCTCAAAGTTGTGTTTAGGACACCAAATAAGTAATTCTGAATCACTTGAGATATGTTGTTCCACTGAATCAAAAAGTTTTATTTGAAATTTATTTACATATTTCTAAAATTCTCAGCCAATTCTGAACATAGTATGGGAAAAAAAACTTATGACTGTGTTAAATTTAAGAGGAATGGATTCTTCATTAATATTTTATGTTCTCTTTAATTTTTGTTACTCTGGAAAGGTAATCAGATCAGATCATCTAGTTGACTGTTCATTCTTCTGTTGAAGTCCTGAACTAGCATAACTAATCTTAGAAAATTACATCAGTACAGACCAGCTGAGGAGCAGAGCTGCATGTTCAGATCACAGAGTATATATTCTATATACTGAATATCGAATCGGTAACTGGATGCAACATTTCTGCCCACTGAAGCTCACCCAGTATGATATTGCAGTATTTTCTCTTCAGGAAACACTTGAGAACAAAAATTTCATATATATGTGAGAAATTGCTAGGATAAACTGCATATTACAAAAATTATTCCCACATTCTTTATTAGGCAAATTAGTTTAGGAAGTTTTAGCACAGAGACAAGTTGTGCAAACCAAGATGTTGGGGACATGCATAAAGGCTTTCCCTTGAAATAAATCCTAATTCTTCCCATGTCTCTAGAAGGAAACTGGTTTTGACAGACTGTATTTTGCCCCTATTTCATTTAAATATTCATATCAACATTTACCAAGGGAGATTGGTCTTTGTTTTAATTCTCATTGCATGCCAGACAACCTGCTGCCTATTCTCATTACTTTTTTTACTTTTTGCTGTTTTGTGGATTTTGCAGGCAATATTGCTACAATTTAAATTTTTTTTTTTTTTAAAGTCACCATGAGAAAACTTGATCTCCAGAAAGAGCTTTTACTTCAAACTGTCTCAGATTTATATTTTAGGCCATACTACGTTGTGAAATTAAATTTTTCTCACTCAGAAACATAAAAATATGTTGGTGGTTCTTCTTGGTCCTTCCAATGGAGATAATTGAAAGAAACTTCCACTGAAAGAAATATATTTAAGTATATTGGAGACCTTGAAAAATGGTCATCATGTTCAAAAGCTATTGACTTTGACTGGAATTGAAAGAATGCAGAATTCTGAAGGATGGTGGAAAGGAGACTGCTTCACAAATTTATTTTTGATCAAACTGGAACTAGAAGGAGCCAATGTCATGTGTAGCACGACATAGAGGCCTGTACTTAACAGGAATAATATCTTAGTCACTTTTGGGAGAGAGTGGGAAGGTAGGGGAGAAAGCTAAAAAACTTCAATTGTTTTAGCATGAAATGAGTGCAGTACAGCTGCATGATTCTTAAGCTTTGGGGGAAAATAAAGCAATCATAGATACTGTTGAGTAAATAGTGGTTTTAAGTAAGTAATTTTTAATCAAGTAATGTGGAGTCAATTGTCCCAGGAGCAATACTCGTTATGCACTGAGATACTAGTGAGAAAGTATTCCTGACTTACATGGCTACAATGGAGAGCAAAGCTGCCAGAAGTCAGCCATTGCTGCCTGGAGATATCTGTAAAAACTGATATATGCGTAAGTTGCAGTCATGGTCTCTATGGTACAGTGTTCTTCAGATATTTGCTGTACTTTATGGAGAGCATTACAATGTCCTTCCCCTATTTGTTCCAAATTCACTTCTTTATGTGGAAAATCCAGGTATTTCGAAGCTGCAGCTTCATTAGGAGTAATCTGATTATAGTAGCATTTTTAATGCTTGTACTTGGGCTGGAAGCAGACAATTGTTTTGCTGGGTTTATTTTTATTATTCTCCCAGGCCCCACACATTTATGTAGCAAACTGGCAAGATATACTAAGCACATGTATGACTTTCTCTACAGGATGGCATGCTAATCCTCAAAATAAAGCAAGTAGCTCTGTTCAAACAGTGCGAAATTTTGCTGTTTGTGGAATGCCTTTTTTTTTTAAGTTTATATTAAAAAGTAGAGGATTCTTTAACATTTCCCTATACTTAGTACTTTTAATAAAAATCTAACACACTTTTAAAAACAAATTTTTTAAAACATACCCTTTGGACTAAATATAGTGCTTTTGATTCTGTTTTCAAAAGTGTTGTGGATTTTTGCAATTGCTTTTTAAACTACTATGGATATAGGCAGCATGCACAAAAAGGCAGATCACTCTAGTTTCCCAATTGATTTATCAATGTACTGATATCTACACGTGGACTCATAAACAACCAGCACTCTCTACTTTACTTCAGTCATTTCACAAAGGTCTGTACACGCACCGTGTTTCTGACTATTTACAGCCCTAAATATGTTTTGCCGTGACACTGTCAATTGGTCTGATATAAGGATGCTCATCTGCTTTCTGCTTTATCCTATAGGTGAAGATTTGAAAAAAGGAGTAAGTCTCTTCATTTTCATTTATGTAGATGTAAAGTAATTCCATATTTTAGAAGAAAAAACCTATATTTATACTGAAGAAAAATCTCTGGTGAAAGTATGACCAGTCACATTTTAATTTTTGCTATTTCAGGTTTTACAGTTCCTTTTCCCTTACCGGTAATGATACATCATGAGAAGACAAACACTGGAAAATTATCAGAAATATTCCCCTCTATTTAAGACCAGTAATATGAGATATGGTATTATTTATTTCACATTATTTTATATGCAACATTGCAATGCATATAAGGGAAAGGTTCCCCAAATGACTGCCAGCAATTATAGAACACAGATACTTATTTATAATAAGGAGAATCTTCCTCCTGTAAATTGCCTGAAAAGCAAGAAATACACTGGGATCATGAATTCAACTTGTGTAATTACCTGGGAGAAAGGAAGAAGAGATTTGTTTCTTGTCATATGGGTTCTAATCTCATTTTCCCACAGCCTAAAATGACAGCTTTGTACTGATGTCTATTAGCGAACCTGTGGGCTCCTTCCCCTCTGATAGGAGATGTTAAAATAGATGGAATCATAGTACCATGAAAATACAACCCTTTAATCTTGGTAGGAAGACCTAGGTTTCAGCACATCTAAGGCTTTAAACATTAGAGGTTACAATAGAAGGGCAAAGTGAGGGAGAGGGAGAGAGCGAGAGAGCAAGGGTGAGAGAGGGATGCTGGATATAACATTTCTAGAAGAACAATCCATTGGGAGTAACTTTTGCAACGCTGTTATTTGCAGTTGGAATATGCAGGCAATTGGCGTCATTTTGCTAATTACTTATCTAGATTGTGCATACGTATCAAGTCAGTGGAGTTATAAACATAATCGATGCACCCATAAATAATTGTGTGCATAAACCACTGCCCTCAATTTCATAATCAGAAGGGAATGTAAAGATTTTCAGTTCTGACTGACCAAGTCTCATGTTGAGTATTAATATTTCTCTGTATGATATAAAGACCTGTGATACTATTGAACATTGCAGAATATTTTTGTAAAGGCGGCCTTCACTAGAGTTTTACATATTGGCATTAGGTTAATACAGTGATGAGCAGAATGAGATCACATAGAACAGAACGCAGTGTGGCTCATTATTATTCACTTTTGTTTATATCTAGTTGCAAAACATTGTACTAGTTTCTATAAAGGAAACAATGACTAATGAAAGGACACATTTATTCTTAGACATTAACAGCCTCTGAGGTACTACTGAAATTTTTACTGGAAAAAGGTCACTAAATCCTGAATGAAAAACATCACTGGTTACCAGCTAGCAAAGTCTTATTGTAAATTCTGGAGATAAATATTCACTGCAACACAGCAATACTGAATTTTCTCTAGTAACATTACAGCAATTGTCTCGTGCTGTTCATATCTTTCTTAGACAGCACCACCAGAATATGCACAATTAAAAGCATAACTGAAACTTAAAATGTCAACTTGATAGAGGCCTCTGATTATTTTCCCTATTCCTGCAACAGAGAGTTCCTGCAGCAGGAGAAATTATTTAATTTGTTAAAACTGATAATTTTGAAATTTACTGCACGTGGCAAAAGTCCGCCGTTGCATTGATAAAGCCATTATGTCTGTAGTCCTCTAGCAGAAGGAGATGAGGGTTAGGCCAGTAAATTTTTTAGAGCTATATTACATGCCCACAATGGTCACATGCCTGTGAAAATCAAGCTTCATTAGTTATAGCAGTGGTGGAATGCATGAAAAATGTCATGGAAAACACGTCAGTCGCAATGGGCATAGCAATTGCTGTGAGACAGAACTGCAGTATGAAATAGATGCCTCAATAAATTACTTCACAGATGACTCTGAAACTCCAAACTCTGTGGCAAATAACTACAGCAGTGCTGTAAACCTGACCTTAGGCAATTGCGTGCCCAAGCATTTCCAGTTAAATCAAGAAAAAAAATATTTACTTTGTCTGAGAGATTTGAAGAGCAGGGTCCTCTGTTGATTCTGAGGCAGCCAGGGCACAAACAGCATTGTCAGCTCCCAGACTGCAATCTCTTTCCCCTATTGCTAAAGAAGGAAGGGTGGCCTACAGTCATGGCTCTAACAAGGAGTTTAACAGAGAAGTTTTCTGTTTTATGGTGTGGATATTCAGCTGCTTTAAATTGGTCGAGCCATGATTTACGCAAGTGCTACACATCTAATATCAAGAAGCTTTCTGAATCTACTGGTGCATCAGAATTCTTTGATCAATGCTGTTCTTAACACTTCCTTCTATCTTATGTTTACTTTTCCTCTATTTATGTCAGGAAAAATAGTGCAGAGTTTGTTTCTGATAATGTGCTTTTTACAAGGACTTGTACAGTGTGACTGAGGCTCAAGTCTGCTTTGTGAGAACAGAGGAAGAAGAGCATGTGGAGGTGAAAGAACAGTTTAGCTTCCTTACCTAACAAATGTTTTTACTTCTGACAGGGACTGGAAAAATAAGGCTCTGTTAATAGTGGTGGGTCTACCTGAGTCCACCTTTCATTTCATACAGATCACCAAAGACTATGTCTGGATTTCAGATAGTAAGAAAAAGATTTTGTATTCAGCAAGAGAAACTGTGTCATTTTCTCCCCTCGTAAGCTTTTAAAATATTGCACTTTTTTTGTTACTTGTTTTACACTGTCAGGAAAGACAAATCAGAAACCATAACATTGTTTCTGTTGTCAGGAATGACATGTTGACTAGTTTCTTACCCTGGTAAGGGTATTTTAATTTCTACTTGTACTTGATTTGTCTGAACTTTTTAATAAAATATTTGCTAATCTGACAAAATTTGAGTTTTCTCCAATTTCCTAAAATCAATTTTAAAACACATGTTTGGCTGAATTTTAGTGCTCATAAAAAGGGAAGGCAGATACCACCAAGCGAATCATCACACACAAGTTCCCCAGCACAGTTCTGCCAAAGCAGTTCAGTCCCACACCTGTCCTGGAACTATTCACAGAGCTAATCTATGCAGTAGTTATTCCCGTGTGGGCAACTATCCATGAGAGGCTTGACTGAGACCAGCCAAATTCATCTGCCTTGTGTTTTATTACTCACAGGAAGCTCGATCTGAAAGAATGAAGGGCTAACATGTTAACTCATACAGTGCCATTTTTCCACTGAGCTTTTTCTTCTCTTTTACAGTTACAGTGACTGAATTCTAGTCAGATTCTTTACTGGACTTTCTGCAAGATTAGAAGTAAGCAAATAACTAGAATTACATGTTGTTCCAAATATTATTGCTGCCACAACACTCATGGAGAAGGCTGACACTGTAAAAAAATTGCACACCCTCACTAAAAAAGCAAGGACATATATCTTTAGAATAGCCTTCACCATGAATTATCTCCTTCCTTCATATTAAGGGCTCAGACTCGGTGCTGATGCTGATTGTGGGCATTTGGTGTTCCTGGGGGAAGAGAAATGCCAACCCTGCCATATGTACGTGTGCAGGGAGTTTCTGCAGCCATTGCTGGCTTAGTCCTCAGTCTCTACCACTTCCTGTCCCCCGACTGCAAAATCCAGTGCTGAATTCTGCCCTGCCTTCAGCCACAAGAGGCACACCATAGTATAGAGTTTGATCAATGTTTGACCTAGCCAGTGATTTAATGAACAAGACAGCATGAATGCACTGACGATGCAGAAAAAACCTCACAATTCTGAATGTTATAGTGTACAATGAACATTTCCTTCATCAGGTTTCTTATAAGCAACAGTAATAAAGACCTACTTTGGTGTCATTTGCTCCCATAGCACTGTCCCCATTGCTCCCCTAATTCATTCTTCTTTTGCCGCATAAGGGATCTCTAATCTCTTTCAGATGAGAGGTCTAACAAAAAAAGCCACCAGGATCTATATTATATACTTTAAATAACAAATAATATTAATTATTCCCCTTTGATTTATCCATGTAAAGCAGGTTTCCTGTGTATAAACCCATTCCTGAGAGGAAAATTTAAGACTAGTTTCTCACTAATTGCTTTTTCCATCCCATCTTTTCTCTATTTTTTCTTATGGTTAGAATGCACAGTTTCTAAAGACACAAAAATGAGAACCTAGAATAATATTAATAGGGAATAGACTAAAGAGCACCAGACTTACAAAACCAAAAAGGGTCCTGTTCCAGAGGTAACACACTCTGAGCTAACATTAACTGTGTGATAATTCAAATGTGCTATGCCCACCACAGAAACAATTGGGAAAATGCAACAGATCCTTTTCTCCTCTCCTAGAAGGTGTACTGTCCTACCTCTCCCTCTCATGGCAGTCATTTTCTTCTCAGACAAATAACAGCTTAGGTGGTTAAAACTGTGATGACTAGGAAAATCTGATTTTCTGTTGCACATAAACTTGTTTATCTCTGGACTTAATTTGGTCTGGACAATTTTGATTACTCACTTACATCCTGTTTTTCAGTTATTTTCTAATCACTTTCCCTTTCCTGCTTTTATCTTCCCTTGGCACAATACTTAACTTTCAAAAATGATATCAGAAATATTTAAATGAAAATAAAAGTGTATGTGAGCATTATTATTTCAGTTTCAATAATATCTTTAGGATACTTGTCCTCCATGCACCTGACATGACAGACATAAGAGGATGAACTCCAGCTTAAAAGAAAGATCCTTCTTAGCTGAAGAGCTAACTAAAAATTCTGATTCAGCCTATGGTGCCACATGTATTTAAAATATAGAGACAGTGAGAGAGAGAAATAGGAGAATGGTATGCTGCTACCAGAATACAAACATATGTCAATAAAAGTACTCCAGACAGCGGGAAGGCAAATTTCATAGCAAGGCCCCAGGTCTCTTTTTATTTCCTATTGTATTAAGGAGGAGATAATCTTTTAGCATTGCACTGAAAGAGTTAAAAGAATGCCTTTCAACAAGCATTGGCTATCAATCAACACAAGACAATATACAGGGCTATATTTAAACACCCTTTCCCAAGACTGCCAAATATTTCTTCACAAGACTTAAGCAGCCTGTGAACTGACACTGATGTTATCTGAAATTTAAAGGTGTTTATTCTCCTGGTGCTCAAAAAGGATCATCTTTCTGCAGCTGGTTGGCTGTACTAGAGGATGCCTTCTCTGGGTCAGCACATGCATAACCAGACAATCATTTGGCAGCTTGTAAAATATGATTGCATATGAGATATTGATGGCCTAAGGGAAGTTCTGAATATCAGAGATTTATAATTAGAATACCTATGCATTTGATTCAATAGAGTTTCCATCAATGTCACAGAGATGAGTGGTTATGAATTTCAGAGTCATCTCTGCTCATATGGACTGATTTATGTACTTTCAACTTTGGACAAATGAAGGGTGAAGAGTTAAAACTCCTCTACCTAGAGACCTCTTTATCCTTTGAAGGGCTCTGAAATTTATAATTGCCTCTCCTGGTGCTCAGGATCAAGCTCCACAGTTGGTAACTCACGACCTATTTATGATCATGCCATCGATCCACTTTCAGTTATTCTGTCCTCTTATCTGTAAATTCACAGTCGCACCATGTAGGGTGTGTGGATCTGCTGATAAGACATTTTTGCAGGAAAGAGAATCTGGGCAGATCAACAATTCTGTTGCCAGAGCTGCTGGCAGCAACTCTAACATCTCATTTATTCCAGATTTATAAAGATCCGCTGTACTGATCTGAGAATAGAGCTGTGTGTTTGACTTCAGTGATAATAGACTAACCTGTATTTGGTACTAGATATAAAGTTAAATAGATACTGATAAGATTATCCAGTGTGAGACAGAAAACAAACTTCTTGTTAGCATTGAGATACCCACATCTCCTGGACTGTGGGCTTGGGTTTCCTTTGGTTTCGCTTTTGTGGTTTTTTTAGTGGGTTTTGGTTCTTTTTTCATCTTTATTTCATTTTCAAAGACTGCATTTTACTGGAATTATACGCAACTAAAATCTAAGATTCTAGTGTATCACACAAGATGGGATACAGAACCCTGTATCCAGAATTTAAAATGAAATCAAATTTCATCAACCCTTCTTAAGAATGTATTGAATGGAGTACTACTTGTGAAAACTGTTCTCAGTTAACTGTGGGGGGAAATAATTACAGGAGAAAACCAAACAAACTAGAAAAACTCATGTACAGTTTCCATTTCAAAGTTCTGCAGTATCACTGTTTGCCCCACTAACTAGTTAAATCATAAAAAAGGAAGATGCTAACTAAGCTTCAGAGGAAAATAGATTTTGTTAAATGCTCTTTTACTGCTTTAATTCTCTTGGAAATCTCTTTTTTTTGTTGGTTTTTTTTCTACATTTTGTTTGTGTGTGTGTCCCCACATGTACACATGTACATTTTTAACATTTTAAATATATAATACCATATGAATAAATAAGAGATTTTAAAAAAGAGATTTTTATAGGGCTCAACATGGATAAAGGAACTACAGTAACCTTACTGTCAGATGTTCTGCCGCAGATGCTTAGGCATCTCTGAGCAATTACAAAGGACTTGGCTCTGTCTGTGGCATTCAAAGTGCACATTCTTAAAAAAATGAGAGGTGTCCATTATGCTTTTATCTTTCAAGTATTTTCAAAGCTGTAGTGGTAGACACTTCTCTCCATGAGTAAAGACTGTAATTCTGCTGCACAACTGCTAAACAATAAGGTTTCGAAATTAGTTTTGTGAAACAGTGAAAGTAATTTCTCAAATAATAGAAAAAACTACTTCTAATGGCAAAATGCATTTTACAATTTACTGTTGAACTGTTCAAGTAGCAGCTCTTCACTGAGCAGCATGGCACAGGGCCAGAATGAGCTATTTCAAACATCACTGTTAGGCATACACCAATTTGATACACAGGATTTAGCAATACAGGATGAGAATGACTCTGCCTGTATGTGATCATGTTCTGTTAAATTTTAGCAGTATCTAACTGTATACTCATCTTCAACGTGAGGAAATTTATTCTTAGACAACTAAATTTGTTTTAAAGGAGGAGAAATTTATCAGGCTGGATAATAGCACTTTTTAGTTGCTTAGTTTAGTTATATTGTTTTGGAAATTAATTTTCAATGGGCAGTTCAAAGCATAAAGTAATGAAATATTAAAAAAGTTTAAATCAAGAAAGAAAATGTTATGAGCATACTAGAGACAGAAGTGTGAGCTGTTGGTTAGACTTGCTTGTCTTTTCTGCCTCCACTTCCTCTTCTTCAAAGAATAATGTGGGGGCTAACAGTAAAGGAGCTATACAACATGATAAAATATGCATATAGAACAGCAATATATTTAATTGGAGTCCTACAACCACCCGATCTAAGACAACAGCAATTCGGGTATCAAAGTGTTTTGGTTTTGGCTTTTTTTTTCCTTAACAAATAATGAAACTTTACAGCAAGTTATCAACTGATATGGCTCAAGAAATAATGTGTAGTCTTGGAGCATTTGTGACTAACTCCAAAGCTAAGTGGTTAAAGATAAGAATAAGGTTAAAGCTGGATGAGCCAATGAGATGGCCTGCAAAACCAGACAAACAAGACTACTAAATAGGGTACATTTAGTTGGATGCAAATCTCTCAATGACACAAGAAGCACCACCTCGGAAAAACTTCCTAGATCACAAATGAAATTATAAGGTACTGCTAACAAATACCTCATTTAGAGACACCTGACATGGTTTCAATTAGCATTTAAGGCATGAAACAGGCTTACTAAAACCCCCTCACTTACCAAAATCGCAGTTCATTAAATGATATGCGCACACGATGCCTTGTCTACAGATAGTTTTTACAGAAGTATACCTAAGTACACTGTAGCTGTGACAAACACCTGCACTGCTACAATCCTAATAAAGACACAATTCTAGTAACTCTAATTACTTTTACCTACATAGCTTGTTTTCCTGTACATACACGAAGAAACTACTAATGAAAGCATATATACATTAGTATAACCAGAGACACGCTGTTGGGGTTGTATCATCCTCAATTACAGCTAAATTACATCACTTTGGGGTATTTAAATCATTACTCACATGAGTAATACCTAATCATGAGAAGAGTGTCTGTGAAATTAACTTGCCAGTGAAAGAGAGAAGGATTGAGTCTGGAATCAAGTACATTAATTTAAAATACAGTTCTTCAGCTGTGAAGTTGTATTTCATAAGCACAGGTAAGTTTGCTGCAGACTCTTTCCATTGACCTCGGGAGCAATACCTCTTGGGAGCACCTCAGCTTTTTTACCCAGTATAGAAACTTCCAACACACTGGCAGAAAAGTATGAGTTTTTCTTATTGTTTAATTTGATTTGCAGTTCACCAACAGAATTAATTTTGAATTAATGTTAATTATATATGCTTTGAAAAGCCTGAGGGAGACCTCTATGATTAGACAAAGTCACAGTCACCTATATATGTAGCACATACAAAAACTGTATATATATGCAAGTACATATAGGTATAACCAACATTTCTTTTTCAATATTGCACATTAATTATCTTGTTCTCAGTATGATACTGATATAAAATAATATTTTTTTGCATTAGTTTCCAATGACATTGTAAATGTCATCTTTTTTTCTGTAGGAAAAATATAGAGGAAATCTTAAGAGAAAGAAATATTTGTACTCTGAAACTTCTAGTCTGCAGTTGATGATTCTGTGACTGCAGTTTGACCATGTTTTGGTCCTCTGCAACCTGTGTGAAGATTGAAGACTGTGCATGAACATCACCAAAGCCCTCCAGCAGTCCTAGGACATGGTGCTGGAGCACTGTGTCCCCTCCCCACGCAGACAACCCTTTTGAAAATCATGTCTCTTGGCTAATTCTTACGGAACAGCTTGGCCAGGTATGAGCTGCTAGTGCAGCTCTGTGGTGCAGGACTGCCAAGTACTGTCAGAAAAAGCTCTGCTCTTTGGTTTAATTTGACCTGTTGGTTTTGAGAAGCAATGACAAAATCAGCCAGTGAGAACTGGGAGTAACAGTGCAGCGCACTGATTTCTGTTCTCAGGAGCTGCTGATGAGGCTTTTCATACAGAGCTCTCACCTTCCCTGCTCTCAAGAGGTCATGTAGCACTTTCATATAGTTTACAGTATTTACTACAAGAGAAGAGTGTAGCATCAACCTGCCTGGGTCTTTCTGAACACAGATGTACAAGACAATGAATATCTAATAAATCAGATATGGAATATCAAAATCTTTTGCTTGTAATGCTCCCACAAGATCTCAGACATTAAAAAATCTTTACGATTTTGTCTGAAGAGAGTTTTTGGAATAGCTTTAGATTAATTTAGTCATCTAGAATGTTTTTATGAAAGAACTAGCTTGATATTTATATGATATTTTTAAGATAATTAGATTACCAATGACAACTTGGACACAATAAAGAACTTTGGCCAAAGAGTAGAATTTCTGTCACTTCATCCAAACATTTTCACTGTGATATATTCAAAAATAAATGATGATGAAAGGAAGTAAATACTGAATTCTGTGGCCCAAGGTATGCCTCTGCCTGGGCCAGGATTTGCAAAAACACACTGCAGACCATCACAGTAACCTACAGATTATTGCCTGAACTACCTTTCAAAATTTTCCTTTTTCTCCAAAATGTTTTGACTGCAGCCTTTAATCCACAACTGTTGCATAAAACTACAATGATAATTTATACTGTGAATGGTTTGCTGGTGTTTAAGAGTTATGATGTTGCCTGTTGACTTGAAGGCCAGGCCAGAATATTATCTGTGACATCTCACATTCTTCTTAGTAAGGGGCAGATCCTGTAAAATACTGACCAGGCCCTGTTATAAGCAAGGCACCTCACACCTGGGTCTGAAGTAAAGCCATCACTCTGCAGGACCAAATCTGGCAATGATCTGATCCTGTATATCAAAATAAGTTTTTATGTGAATGGACTTAAGCAGTTTCAAAGACAGTACCTTTGAATGATAAACAATTTTCTGTGTCATATGGCTTTGTAAATACATCCTTGCATTAAAATAGGCTAGAAAAGGCTTATGGAAAAAAACCCAAACTAAATAAAGCAGTCATAGCTTGAAGTAAAATATACAGGAGACTGTTTCTAGAGTTGAAACACAAGATTTCTTTTAAAAAGGGAAATTTTACAGACCTTAAGTTTTCAGGAATGCTGAATAGGGCATGATGGATTTGTTTTAAATTGTTGCTAATATTTAATTTTGATAGAGTTCAAAGGGGCCATGTCAGAAGAAGGAGTGAAAGACAGGAAAAAAAAACAAATAACCAACCTGTACTCTGGGCAAATCATCATTAAAAAAAAAAAAAAAAAAGAAAAAGAAAAAGAAAAGGTATAAGAAGGTCCCAACGCCTTTCACCAGTGGCTGAAAATATCAGATTAAATTGTAGTATTCCTAGGGCATATTGTTTGATGTGATTAGAATATAATTTGTTAAACAGAGAAGAGCTTTTATTTCAAACACTTCTTTCCTGAGTATCATCTATGGATTAAGGTTTGGGTGTGTTTAAAATAAATGAATAAAACATGACATCATTTTAATGATGATCTTTTTGTGATTGCTTTTCTTTAAAATAAGTCAATTACTTGAAAGGTGTGGGTTACACATAGCTGTAGGGAAACTGAAGCTCATATCTTCAGTGTAAGTTAAGTTAGCCTTCTTTAAAAAAATAACACCTGCATATTATTCTTTTCTACTGTTTTTTATAAGAGAAAAAAATACAAATAATTGTTTAAAAAAAAAGAGAAGAAAAAACAATTTTTATGCCTCTAGGGCAAGTTCCAACTCTTTTGGTTTCTTGAGGAAATAAATAACAAGCATTGGCAGAAAGACTCCGAAAAAAGACTGCCCAAGGGGGAGGGAAGGAAACACCTAAAAATCATATTACCAAGTGCTGAGGTAATCAGCTACAGTCTGAGAAATGTCAAACAGTGGTATTCATCTACCCAAAGACTTTGCTGATCAAGTCCTTGACTGCCATTTACAATCACTAACTAAAATATGGAATATAGCTGTGGATATAAACAAGACACAAATTAGTATTGGGAAGCTGGGTTTAATAATCTGCTGAAAGAGTCCATCTGTTTTATAAAGATCCCTTTTCCCTCATCTCTGATACGTATTCCTAATATAGAGAGCACTGGAATTCTATATTTTTTTAATATTTTTTAAACACCCTGCTACTATAAATTCTACTCACAGTATATCTGGTCTGAGTGTTTCTCTCAAGTTTCAACCATGTAAGCACTGAGGGGCAATAAAATTTCCCACAGGTTCAGCCTGCTTTAGAGTAAGTATTATAACATCAGACAAATATAAATGCAATTCCTTTAGTACTGATGTTAAATAGCACCGGTGGCTTCTTACTTTTCTGATTTTTGCAAATATTCATCATATTATCACTGGAATAGCTGAAATTGAAAGCTCTTTCAGAGTTCTGGATTCATGTTTGGAACTGGAGTTCGGTTTTGTTTTCCTGCTTAAAACACTAGAAAAACGCATTGTTTGCAACGAATATAAAACTGGTAACCTAAAAACTAGGTGATTTGCAGGTATAAAAGACTAAAACAATTTATAGTCTCTGATTCCAATCCACTATGGTGAAGGGAAAAAACACCATTGACTACACCATTCTCACAGATAGAGGTCACTAATGGACTGGATTTGAATCTGCCTAGTGAAAGCCTGAAAGTTACATGAAAGTATCCTAGACAAAAATGAGCTCATTTGGAGATTAAAGAGGTAACAGAACTTATTAAGAAATAAAGCTCTCACTTTCCTGGAAACAATATTATCTTAACTGTGCCTTCTTTTCTAGTCCTTTAAATAGAAAGTTCAGTACTGGAAAATCCTGATAGTTGTACTTGTTTCAAGTCCTTTTTGTTTTCTTCACTTGGTAAAACTGTGTCTCTCCTTCTTTGCTGCGGGAAGGGTAGGGAAGCCAGCCCCAGTGACATCCCACATTTTAGATACTGCTATTTTAAGCAGTTGAATGCAAGCACATTCTTGAATCTTGAAGGAAAGCATAACCTATGTAATGCAGATTCCAACTGGGAGGGTGTAGGGTTGCGCAAAGGAGATAAGTCTACATCCTAAATCAAACTATCCAGCAGGCCAGGATATAAATGTGACTTGTAACAGTGGCTCAAATTAGATCCAGACTTCCCCAAGCCAAACACAGATAACATCACCTTATACAAAATATAGGGTGTATGTGTGTGTAGAGAGACTCTTAAGGACTCTGGGTGCATTCCAGCACCACTGCTTGCTAAAGCCTTGGACTTTGGAAAACACTGATTGTTCTAGTCACAGGTAGTTTTATAGACCCTGTATTTACACAGTGCTCTGACTTGTTTCACCTACAGTACTCCAGGCCTGCACTCTCTTAACTGCCTCACTACCGTATCAGGATACAGAACAAGTATTGAAATAGCTCCTTGAAATCTCTCTTCCCATAATTTTCAGAAAAAAGATCAACACTAACATTCTAACATCACTTTTGTCACATAGAAATAGTGACTTTAAAATCATATCAGTTATGTCTTTTTAATTATGCAACGTTTATATCTTTTTCATTATGCAAAGTTATGTCTCAGTGATAACCTTGCATATACTGACTCCTTCAAAAGAAGAAAAGAAAGAAAGGTGGATAGAGGTGTAGGTACAATACCTTTTAATTGTTTTTAGAAAAAATGCCAGGATGAACTTTTCTCCTTCCAAAAATATATATATCGAAAATCAGTTCATCAGTTGCCTCTTAAACTACAAATATATAAAGGTCTTCCTTTGGAGAAAGACCATGTCAGTGAATGAAGCAAGGAAATAAGTCCATGGAAATTTATGGGGGTTTTTGTATGGTTAGTTGAGTTTATTAAACCCAAGCACTGATCAATCTCAACCTCTAAACTGGTTTAATTTTCCTGCAAGCACTGTAAAGTTAGTTACAGTAAATAAACCTTTCTTTAACATACACCCTGACTGAGGGAGAGAGGGAGAGAGGGAGAGGGAAGGAATGAGAGAGGGAGAGGGAGGGAGAGGGAGAGGTCTGACTAGCTTTAGTATCTTTTCCTGCTCCTTGTGCAAGGAACTTCTCCCATTCTATTTGGCTGAGCTGTGCACTGCAAAAGGCAGCATCTGAAGAAATCTAATCAGTACCTTCCACACACAGTACAGGAATTTACACGGATTTGTGCCTTGGATTTATTAGCTTATTGTAAGCCTTAAAACAGATTTCCTCCATTAAAATTAATTAAAAGCTCCTGTTGACTGCTTCCAACTCTGAAAAGAAGGAGGAGAATCTTATTCTCTTAACTTTTTTGATTGTTTATTTATCTTTTGTGGGGTTTTATATCATGTTCAAGAGAGGTCTTTTCAGCTACTTGACTTCCTTTTGCGATCTGCTATTTTTTGTTCACACACCATCCCTACGTACCCAGCCCCCCGCAGTATTTGTTCTTATTTTGTCAGACCCCCATCTAACTCGCCAGTTCTCTGAGCGGCTCCTTTGTATTCCCAAGTCCTGATCCGATTCTCTTAACCTCGCCCCCACCCACTCACCGCCAGCCCCGCTTCGGAGGCTGCTGATGGGGATCTGATGGATCCTCCTGCCGAGTGCAGCTCCTGACTCTCCTCGTAGATTCCTTAACACTTGGCAGCGCCGAACTAAGCCGACTGACTACCTCTTCCAAGCAAGGCTCACCTCTAAAGGTCCCGTTTCTCCGAACCACCTCCCAAATAGAGCCACTGGTGGTGCTCACACAGGCGCTCTGCCGGTGCCCCTGCCGCAGGGGTAGTCCTCGGCTCTCCCCTCCCCACGGGGTGGGGGCCAGGCTCGGCACCCTCCCGCTCGGCAGTGAAACGCGACCGGGGACCGGCACCTCGCTGCAGCTGCCAGCTCCGAGTCCCGCTCCTGAGCCACACGCTGGCGCAAAATAGCCCGGGGACCCTGCTAGCACTTGCCGCCGGCCATTCATAAATCCATACTTGTGTGTGCCCGGCGCCACGGACATGGGGCTGTAACGTGGCGAAGGCGGTGTTTCTGACACAGCCTGATCCCGGCTCCTCAACTTTGCCATCTGGGACAAGGCAAAGGGCACCGCGGCTTTAGATCGCCCGGGACTAGCATTACCAGAAAGGAAAAGAGTGAGAAATGAAATCCCAACTGTACCTGGCGGCGTCTGGGAATCCCTCGCCGGCACCGATCGTAATCCCCCTGCGCGCCTCTGGCCCCCCACACCAAAACTTTGCCGCCGCCGCTCCTCGGTGGTGGCCGCCGCCGCCCTCCGCCCGGCGCCGCTCCCGGCCGGCCCCGCGGGCCCGTTCCCCGCCGGCCGCCGCCGCTCCGAGCGACCCCCGCGCCTCCCGCGCCTTCCTCCGCCCTTACGAGGCGGCGGCATGGTCCTACCCCCTGCTCCGCCACCTCCTCCTCCGGCGCGCAGCCCGCGGCTCTGGCATTCCCAACGCACTTTCTCTCCTCGATTCGCTCTCTCTTTCCCCCGCCGATCCTCCTTCTCCGGTGAAAAAATAAACGAGAGGGGACTGCGGCTACGCGGGGTCTTGGAGTTTCTGTCTTTGAGATTGTTTTTTTTGTTGTTGTTGGGTTTTTTTGTCTCTTTCCTCTGGAAATGATGAAAGGATCACATGAGGAGCAGGCACGGCGACCCAGGACCCTCCTAAGTCGGAGAAGGCATCGGACACATGTATGTGAGTATGTGTGAGTGTGTGTATCTGGCTCTCTCTAAGTCCTGCGCCTGCCTCCAGCCGGGATTGCAGGCTGATCTTAGCAGTAATGATGCCTCACATCTCACTATTCTCTGCTAATGTAAGTCGTGCCTTTTTTTTCCTCCCTGCCTGACACCCCAGGGAGATGTTTACAGTAATGAATTCAGTTGATAGCCATCTCTCTCTCTCTCTCCTGGAGTCCCTCCCACATTTCTAGTTTAAAGAATGCTTGGAAGGCAGGGCTGCAACCTAAAGCTTTCCAAGAGGCAAAGTCAGGCTAGATTTTCTCTTTTTCTTATTTCCTTATTTCCCTCCCCGTCCCCCCCGCCTCCCCCTTCCCGACCGCTTTTAACCCCTAGGTTGCTGAGGACAATTTAGCGAGCTTCATCCATTTAGACTCGCCCTCTCCCCCGCCTTCAGCAATGGGAACCAAGCGGGCGGCGCTGCCTGGGGGGATGTACGGGCTGCGCAGCCCCCGATCCCCACCCTGCCTCACCGCCGAGCCCGCCGGGCCGGCGCTGCGGGAGAGGGAGGTGCGGGTATCGCCACCCTTCGCGGCAGGACTGCCCCGGCACCGCTGCTCCGGGGACTCTCGGAGTGTATCGGAGCGTATCGGAAGGGAAGCCGGGAAGTGAGCTGAAAAACTCCCCGAGCTGCCGTTCTGGGAGATGCCCTCTCTAGCAATAATTACAGCCGTGCTCTCCACCAACATGGCGATATTTCATGTGCAGCCGCCGCCAAGCTCGCCTCCCCCACCCTCTTATTTTCCTTTCCGTCCTCTCTTGCTAACTTTTAGATAGGCAGTACCATTATACAACAAATACAACACAGAATAAAAGAATCTCCAACCCTCAGGGAAGAGACGGACCTCCTCTAGTATTATGTCTGATTTTCATAATCAGTCATAAAGACTTAAAAACCGCTGGAGAAACCGCCTTTTGCCCTAAAGCGGTAACAACACCCACTCCTCCCACCTCCCTATTTCTCCTGTGCACATTCAGTGCGTGTGTATACGAGTGTGTGTGTGTGTGTGTGTGTGTGCCGGGCTGTCTGCGCTTGTTTTGGAGTAACCCTTTCCCCGCCGTCCAGCTCCCTAGTAGGCTACCGCCTTGTCCTGGCAAGTCCACTTAGAGACAAGGCTGTTTAATACCGAGAAGCACTTGAGCGATAGGATACAGCCGTCAAGGTAGGACGTGGGGTGTGCGAAGAGAATTTGCCTCAAACTCCTCCATTAGTAAAAAAAAAGCACAGCTTTAGCTGCAAGCTACTTTAAGAAATGGGTTGGGGAGGGATGGAGGAGATGGAGCTGATCAATGCCATGTGTCGAGGAAACAGAAAAGGGAACCGAAATGCCTCGGGGTTGGCTTCCCCCTCACCCCTGGCTGCTCAGTGGCTTCTATTTGCTCGGCCGTACCTCAAAAGCTGACTCACTCGCCATTAGCTCGGCGCCTCCTTCGCCCTTCGCTTGGGGGAGCTAAACTACTCACGACTTCAAAGGCTCGATAAAGCCGTATCGAGGAGTCCCGGCGAGCGTCAGCCCAGCCGCGGCGTGCTCGGCGCAGCTCCTGCCCCAGCACTCGCCCTGCCCTCCACGGGGGCTTCGGAGAGTCCCGGCTCATGGACAGCCCGGAACCGAGCCGAGCCGAGCCGCGCCGCCTGCTCGCTCGGAGAAGGACTTGTGCCTTCACCTACGCGGAGTGATGGGGGTGGGGAGCGAGCACGGAAGGGGGAGAGCAGGTAGCCCGGCATTTCTCACGGGACTCAGCAAGAGGAAGGGAGTTAAGGACGGGACCCCACTCCTCTCCCTGCTCTACGCCCCCAGGATGGAGGGGAGGCAGCCCGGGGCCCTCCACAGGTCCCAGCCGGCCGGGAAGAAGAGAGTGTGACACGGGTCAGTCCCGCGGTCAGAGCCTTCATCCCAGCCTCGGAGCAGGGGCTGCTCTGTAGTTGAGTCTGCTCGCAGCTGCCAGCTGGCCCCGAGGGATGAAAGGATCAGGAGCCCCGTAGAGTACAAAGGCTAATGAACAACCTTTTTCAAAGGCCGTTCTAGGTATTTTTTACTTTTTAAGATAGATCTTTCTTTCTTTCTTTCTTTCTTTCTTTCTTTCTTTCTTTCTTTTTATTTTATTTTATTTTCAAGCCTCTGCATACTTTTCAGAGCTCTTATTTGAAAATGATTTATATCTCCGTCATGAAGCTGATGGAGGACCAGTGCATTTTCTGGCGAAAAAAACCCCTCAACCCTTTTTCTCATATTAAGTCCACCTGTCCCTCTGTTTTCCACGTCCCCGATACTAGCAACTTGTCGTCAGCACAGAAGGCAGAGCTGGCCATTGTCGATCACAGGTGTTTCTGCCCTCTGTGCCCCCAATCATGGAGGAAAGTGGGAATGTTGAAAACTTCTGCAAGGCTGCAGGCAGTTGCCCTGCTCCACAGTCTCAGAGAGACTAGGCGGAATTATTCCTGTTCCTCTCCCTGTCCCCGGACCCTCAACCAGCTCATACTTCAAATCAGTGAATGATACTCAGTACACGTTTTGGTCAAATCAAGATCATGTCAATGCAGAAAGTGACTTAATCAGGCGTTACCTGCTCCTGCGGAAGTGGGTTTCTTCTCGGTAGGTCATCCAAAGCCCACCGGGTCCGGCAGGTTGAAAGGGGAGAAAGTGGCAGAACAGCTGGGCTCCGGCATGATACTGTTTTAAGGATCACCACCGAGGTCTCTGTTTTCCATAGCTGCCAACGGTCACCAACAGCCACGGTTTCTCTCAAGGAAGGGGAGAAAGAAATTATCTTCCCAAATTGCTCTCCAGTCGGTCATTTGACCCTGACACCCACCGATGACACTGAAGAACACCCCGTTGAAGCGGCTAAATGCCTCGTAATTTCCTGTCTTCTCTTCCCCCGGGCGGCCCCGGCGCACCGCCGCCGAGCGATCTTATCGCCGTGCGATCATTATTCACCGGTGACAACCAGAGATGCAGCGCTCCTAAGTGAGGGTGACAGATTTCAAACGCGGGGCTGCAGCATATCCAGCCTCAGACATATTCTTCCTCAAACTTTGCCTAGCAAGCAAGTCAGCGGCTTAACCCTTTGCAGCTCCTTCTCTCGCCCGGAGACCGAGACCCCAGCAGCGGGGAGTGCTGGTTTGGGGGGAATGCAGGACAACGCGGCTACTTGGCTGGGGATTCTTTATTACGTGCCGTTTTCTATTCTTGGTTATTTTCACTTGAAACAGATGAGAACCGCCAACTCTAGGGAGCAGATGGAGGGCTGGATACTTTTCTGTGATTAGGGGCTGGAAAAATCCTCTTGGCAAAGTAGATCGCTGGGGACTCACCTGTGGTCCCCTTTGTCACCGAGTCTGCAAACTCATCTGCATGGCATGAATTCCTCTCATACACATATACAGAGCTTTTGCACTTTCCTCAGCGTGGTGAGGTTAAAAGTACAACTCCAAAAGTGCCATTTCACTCAGATCTCCAGATTCAGCTCTTTTACAGGTTATTAACTACAACAAAGAAAGGAGCAAGTGAGAAAGAAACATATTTTCAGGAAAGAAAGAAAAAAAAAAAGAAAAGCCTTTTTCACACATGCACTTTGTAGTCAAAGGAAATATTTACCACCACCAAACTCTAGCATGTCAGAACATGCTTCCTCCTAAGCACAAGAAAGCCTTAAAACTAAGAGAAAAGCATGTGCAATTCAAAGATTAAATGAAGTGCTTGAAAGCCTTTCCAAGTGTGTACCACCAGCCCAGAGCCCGATGTCAAGACAACATCAAGACAACAGGGAAACAAGATTTAACAAACTCCATTGGTTGCCTCATATTCATTTAGATATATTTTCAGTACATTATGATGTTTCTGTCACCCTTTTCTGCCCCCATCCCCCCAACAAAAAAAAAAAAAAAAGAAAAAAAAAAAGAAAAAAAGAAAAAAAAAAAGAAAAGAAAAGGGGGACACGACCTCTGACTGCAGCTGGTGTTCCCGGAGCTCCTTCCAGAGCCCCCGTGGTCATGCTGTAGGAAGGATGCAGAGGGTAGATGTGTATGAATGGGAATTTCACTGCTTTCTTCATTAAATGTATAAGATAAGGCTGGACAAAGGAGAAGAAGAATCCTACACTAAGCAAAAGGACAGAAGAAAAATTCTCCTCCCACCCACATTTCTAGGTTCCGATTTTAAGCACAAAAGGCAAATAAACCTCCTTTGAAGAACAACCCCCAGCCTCACTCAGAAAAAAACCCCAAAACTCCCCAAAAACTGACCCTTTAGACATCACATACATCCTTGTCCAGTTTGTAACAGCGGGTGAAGTGAGTGGAGACCGTGAATAGCCCTGTCCGAGGGAGGTTTCGCAAGCAGGAGAAGAAGCGCTGCCGCAGGTGCGCAGCGGGAGCTCCGCGGGCGCGGAGCGGGGCCGCCTGCACGTCCCGCGGCGCGGCCAAGGTGGCAGCAGAGCACAGCGGTAGGAGGGATGCTCGGCGGCCACCGGGGGACACTTCCCCCCCTCGCTCCTTCCATCACGCTCTGTTTAAACTGCTGCACACCCCTTCCCTCTCTTCCCCCACTCAACGTAATCTCGGTAATAGTCTGATTACTTGGACTTTAAACAATTTTTCCCCTCACAATCACCACACTATAAATGTGTCAAGGATGTATTTATTTATTTATTTGCTAGCAAACCGCTTTGCACGGTTGGAAAGCTGTAAACTGAAAGGAGAATATAGAAATATATTCTCTTTAAATTATCTGTGATCATACAAGATGGCTAGCCTGGAGTGATGGCCCACTGATCCATAATACAACCTCACTTATTTTATAGAAAGTGTAAGATGGGGTAACATTAAGAAATATAAAAATGAAAGTGTCTTTTTAATATTTTTTTTCTTCCAGCTATAGTCTTAGATTGATTTCTGTGGCTTGCAAGAGAGAGGGTAAAAGAAAATGGAAACAATTTTGTAACTGCGAGGTTGGTCTAAATACTGAATAATCTCAATTTTTGTCAGTAATGTAAAATTTTACTTCAGGCCTTCATGCAGCTGACAGAAGGGAAAAAAATCACTAAGTATATTCTTCATCACATTTTGGAAAATCAGCTTATTAAAAAAGGTTTGGAGGTGGGAAAGGAAAGGAAAGGAAAGGAAAGGAAAGGAAAGGAAAGGAAAGGAAAGGAAAGGAAAGGAAAGGAAAGGAAAGGAAAGGAAAGGAAAGGAAAGGAAAGGAAAGGAAAGGAAAGGAAAGGAAAGGAAAGGAAAGGAAAGGAAAGGAAAGGAAAGGAAAGGAAAGGAAAGGAAAGGAAAGGAAAGGAAAGGAAAGGAAAGGAAAGGAAAGGAGATGGGGAAAGAAAGGAAAGGAAAGGGGATGGGGAAGGAAAGGAAAGGGGATGGGGAAGGAAAGGAAAAGAAAGGAAAGGCACGAAAAGAGAAGGAAAGCGGAAGAAAGGGAGAGGAAAGGGAAGGGAAGGGAAGGGAAGGGAAGGGAAGGGAAGGGAAGGGAAGGGAAGGGAAGGGAAGGGAAGGGAAGGGAAGGGAAGGGAAGGGAAGGGAAGGGAAGGGAAGGGAAGGGAAGGGAAGGGAAGGGAAGGGAAGGGAAGGGAAGGGAAGGGAAGGGAAGGGAAGGACATTTAGAATAGCAGACAATGAGTTATTAATATATTGTTATATTTTATTGAATTCTAAACAAAATGAAGTTATAAATATGTTCCTTTCCACTTCAATAAAACAAATGAAGCACTTAACTAGAACTCCATTAGGCTGGGAAGCACACATACCCAATATGCCCTTTCCCTGAGCTCTCACCTCTATGGTGAGCTTAACATGAAATACCATACTCGTTCTGAAACAAAGTTTGGCAGAGTTTGTCATATGACTCAAATAGTAAACTTCTACCATTTTAGAGTTTTGGGATTGGATTTTATTTCCAAATAAAATGAATTAGAAAACTTAGCTATGCCATTAGACTGTTCTTGTTTGTCATGTTTCTCATCAGTGCTTTCTTTCCTCCCCCTTTCCATTCAGCCCATTGTTACTTCCTTTTTTTATAGTTGTATATTCTGTTAGGTATCACCTTGTCATTGTATGCATAAGGCTTTGGGTTGCTGCATGTCGTAGCCTTAACCTAATAGAGGTTCTCTCTTCTTTACCCAAAGGGATTTTTGCATTTAGCATTTGACAGTTTTATGATAAACTATTTCTATGGGTTGCCTTTGGCATTCAGCCATCCTTCACTGCCTGATCCCAAAACACATGGGATTCACATCTGTGAATCTTATAGATCTTTTTTGTTTTGTTTTGTTTTGGGGTTTTTTTGTTTGTTTTTTTGTTTTCAGAAATGAGGAGGAAGTTCCAAAGTTTCCTGTTTGGGACTACTTGCCAAGCTGATTTCCAATGAAACCAGGCTATAAGCTGCTTAAAATATTTTGATTTTTTTTCCCCTTTCCTTCCGAACACCTGAGAGATTCATGTTAAATTTTCTTAAAATTAAAACAGATCTACCCAGATGCCAGCCAATAGACATGCTGGAAATGGATAAATAGGTAAGACAGGAACACTGGACTGCAACACTTTTTTTGTATTTCAAACAATAAAAAGTAAACTTTTCTGACCAAGTTTTTTGACCAAAATAAATTATGAAAAATTGCATTAGATATTATGCTATCTTATTTTAAGCAAAAAGTCTATAAGGAAGATAAGATTCTGTGTATATATTGATGTTTCTCACCTTAGTTTTCATGCTGACAACAGTTGCACAAAGAGATCAATCCAATCAACAGTTAGTTGAATTTGATAAAATTAAGATAATTAAAGTGGTTAAATCATGACATAAGAATCCAGCAGTCATTAAATATTGTTATGCATTGTTTCTTTGTGGGTTTGTTTGGTTTTTCTTGTATAGACAATGCAAGGGAAAAGGGAATAATGAGAAAAATTAAAATCAACACATATATGAAAAAAAAATTATGATTGATCTAACTGCCTACCATGGCTAGAGTGGAAGGCATAAGTAAAACCTTCTAAATAACACACAAATAGCCAACATAATTTTTTTCTTTCACATTTTCTAAGCGTAATCATTAAGGTCCTTTCCATTGTCATATCCAGCTTTTAAAATAAAGGCGTATCTTCCGTCTCTGGTTCTCTCACTGCACCTTTATGTTTCTGGAAAAAATAATCCACACCCTTCTATCAGACAAACTCTTGCTTCACTATATAGAGCTGAAACACCTCAGTGAAAGTCACACAGCATTCATTAAGTTGCCCCTCATGCATTCAATGCTCTTCTTTTTTTCTAAGTGGAGAAGCCTAGAAGGCAGACTATTAATCTACTGTAGAGAAAGCATCCCTTTCTGATTTCAAGGCTATCTACCCAGTCTCCCATGGGAGCTCAAGAGCTCACTCATTCTTATTTCCTACTGATTAAAAATCAGATTTATTTGTACTTTCTTATCCACAGGTTTGGCAAACTCAAATAATTCTTTCACTTTTGTCTCTGTCAAGTCCATTTCCGTAACTTTTTGTATTTTCAAGGGTATGGTTAAAATTTTGACAGAGTGCCTCTAAATGATCAAAGAGGAGCAAATTTTCTTTCAGCTCGATAAACATGAATGAACATTAGAATTATGAGAAAATATAAAAGTTGGACAGGAGAGCATTATTTTTAAAAAAATTAGCCTGGTCCAAATCTCTAAATATTATTTAAAGAGAGAACATTAAAAAATGATACAATTTATAATATAGACCCCAAGGCTCATGGCACAGCTTTAGCTTTATATTTTCTTGATTTCCATCCATGGCTTTACACAAGGTCAGCAAACTTTGTTCTACAGTATTTCAAAATACTTCAAGTTCTATCTGACAACTGTTAACCCTCTTTCAATTCCAGTATCAGTTAATTATGTGTAATAGGATACAAGGGAGAATGCAAATTTTCTATTGAAATGTATTGACTTTTGCCTTTTCTGGATTAATCCCTAGATTCTGATAAACTGGTAACATCATTTGGTAAAGCCTTTTCTAGTCTTTCTTGTTTATTTATTTTAAAACATACTGTTGTAAGAAGGATAGGTAAAAAGGAAAACTGGTTTCAATTACCTGAAGAAAAAGTTATAAAGATGTTACCCTGACCTTCAGGGTCAAGAAGGAGAGGCTGCATGATTACACCTCCAAACTCGGAAATAAATGAGCAATAATCTCTGCATGCTGGTGCACCAAGAGGTCCCCTTCCCAGGGGCTATTACTAGAGGGCAGAAAAACATTTCACCATGGTACAGACCGATTACCTGAAAGGAAAGAAAAAAAAAGTCTAGGCAGATGGTATATGTTTTGAATCCTTATAAATTGGCAGCAAGCTTTCAGGTCTTCAAGAGGATTTTGAGGCAGTGAAAATATCTTGTGAAACCATTTGTCTTGCTCTTTAGCAGTGCAAAGCACCCACATCACAGATTTGTGGACTGAGGGGGATAGGAAGGTTGTCACAGCAGTCAACAACTTCAGCTCTTTCAAAACATAGGGCACCAGATTAATCTTGTTCAGACCTAAAACTTTTTCTTAGGATTTAGTAAAAGAGATTTTATGCCACTTCAATAATCTCTTTATGAACAGGAAGGCACCGCCTTTTAGACTTAAGGGAAATGTTGTCAGGAGGAACAAAGACCTCTGATTAGATCTACTGAACCAGTGAAAGGTGCCCATCCAGGTAACCCATGGCCAGAAAGAGAAGGGACGTGCATTTATGAGGGACATGTGCTATGTTGAAATAGAAATGCAGTGCTAAAAGTTATGAGGCTGCTTACTGATTGATGCTATGAAGAATAAGGTGCCTAGTGCCAGTAGATTTTTTTATATCATTCCCATAGTATAGCAGAACTGGGAAAGTCTAAATTTGTTTCACCAATGGGATGCTGAAGGAACCTTCTGGTGAGAAAACTCATCTGCCAAATTGCACCAGGATTGCAAATTTAGGGTGAACTTAATTCAGCTAGGAGTCATTGTTAGGAAATTCCATTCCTCTTGTGGAATTCTTGCTTTCCATTCAGCAGACTTTGCAATTCTCAAGACCTTGAACAATGCCTGAGGAAAGACCAATTTTGCCTTTTATATATACTGTATACAATTCAGCTTCTGAGGGAGCACTGACCAGCTATATGCAAAGATAACAGCACATGGGAAAGTCTTTTCTGGATCATATACAGACATATATATATATAATTGTCTTGCAGAATTAATAATTAAGTAATTGAGGTCTGCTTCTTCTTTGCTTTTAACTCAAACAGACCCTTCCTCAGTTCATGATGAATTTTCTATTCAGTTAATTCTGCTTACTTGGTGGTGACAAATTGCACTGGAAATCTACCATGAGCTTATTTAGTTAAACACACCACGCTGAAAATGTCCTAGGTGGAGTAGTTTTGAAGAAGAGCCAGGAATATACCTCCAGGATAAACGGAACTTTTTACTTGCATCATAAAATGGTCCTCCTTTCTGTGCCTCAGGCAGAAAGAATGCTAAGAAGTTAAGCTATTCTGTTTGCTCGGGTTAGAGAAGACAGTGCCATCCTCCCTGAAGAGAATGAAGCAGCTTGAGTGTGTAATCATTTACTGGTGAATTTTACTAAGTCCAAATAATGAGTTGGAGAGAGGAGAGTTTTCAGGTTTTGGCTCATTCATTTTCATTTTGAAGCATATGCATATTCGTCAGCATTTGTTCATCACAGAGACAGACTTCTGCATGCTCAGAGAAGCTGGGACTTCACTATAGGAACATCTTTGGAATTTGTTTCCTGCATTTGTCAAACACAATTTTTATCAACCACTATTGAACAAAATAGGCTAACTATACACTTTTGTTGTCATTGTCCTTGGATTTCTCTGGTTTCAAAGGTCATTGTTGGCTATTGAACACTCCTATGGCCAGTCTTAGCATTCTTACAATTTTCAGCTTATTGCTGGACTTGTTGTAGGGAGCAGCAAGAAAAAGGGAGGATGAGCTGGAAGTCAAGGGTGATCCCAGAAAAAGGCAGTGCCCTCGGCCAGTCCTGCAGATGGGAGGCAGGGTGGACAAAAAAGGGGGCTTGGTTCATTAATATTCCCAGACATGCCAGGATGGAGAGTCAGGCTCAGGGTTCACAGAGGATTGGAGACAAGGCTGGAAAGAAGGCTATCATGCCTGTCCAATGCCCATCCAGAAGACAGGACTGGAGACCTGCACACCTCCAGCGAGTGCCTCTGGTGCCACCCCCAAGGTGACACAAAGCCCCTGCACCAGAGCAGAGTTGGAGAGAAGGAGTGGGGAGGGGAGGCTGCCAGGGAAGGATGGACTGCATCAAGGCCCATGGATTCCCCCAGGACTCTGGTTTTATGACACTAGCCACCAGTAACTGCACACCTGACTTACTAAAAACGTGTAATACTTGCTGAATACATAACATCAGCTCTCTGAAGGGCCATTTCATAAACTCACAAACAAGCTCCAGCTCTTTCCTCCGACAATAGTTAGTTTTACCAATCCATACTATCCATACTGCATAGCCTATTGCATTACATATTTGAAAGACAGAATTTTTCATCTATATATGTGTTAAGCTCTTTTCAGATGCTATCAGTGCTTCTCTTTCCTTAGTCGTTTCACTGTTGTGTATGAGATTGGACCATTTGAACAATTACCATTACCATTTTGAACAATTGTCTTATAATTTTTCTTATAGTTGATGATAATTTGACAGAGATAATTTCTAGAGTAAGGCTATTGCTTGAGACATGCAGACTTTTGCAGTCATCGAAACTGAGGAAGTTTAAGCAATTACTGACCAAAGCTTTTTGCTGTGCTTCTGCAGGTACATTTTCTGCAGCAGTTATTACTGAGATATATTCTTGAACCTCTGCAGATGACAGCAAAATATGTACTAGCACTGACCAGGGTCAATTTCCAGCTTCCTTTTTTTTTCTAGCCTGTAAACTGGTAACTGTCATTGGTTGCTGCCAGTCTAAAAAAGCTCCTCCTGTTGAGGGAAAATGAGGAAAGGGATGGGTGGACAACTGGGGGAGGTAATAACTTTAACCAGTGCTGCTTGATCCCCCACTGCAAATGAGTCAATAGTCACAGCTCTAATTTAAAGTTAAAAAAAAAAGTCTCTAACTTTCAAGAATGCAAATTCTCAAACTAGAAAAAAGTCAAAAAACCTAAAGAAACCCATTAAAGAACCAATACAAAGTAAGCGAACAAGATAATTATTAAGAAAGGAACTCCTAGTGAATATTGGGTTAGACTGCCACATCATGTCATAGATTGATGTAATGATTTCCATTAGAAATGCAGGTTTTGAATCTCATGGTTTTCAATTTTGTGACTAAGAGAAGATTGGAGTTAACAGTTCCGGTTTTATTTCACTTTTTGTTACTGTTAAGATTGCATTTATTGGATTGTTTGTTTTAATTTCCCCTCCTTTTTTTTTTAATATGTTTTAAACTGTCCAGAAATGCTGAATAATATTTGTGCCATGTGATACCTGAGCTAAGGAGCGTGTTGCAGTCAGTACCTGTGAACTCTTCATTGCCTGTAGCCTCAGGGCATTGTCTACTGGAGCTTACCTTATCCTCTGATAGAATTATTTGACTTATCTATGCTTATTTCAGGTTTGCAGGTGATGGTATTAAATTCATCATTTCCTAGGAAATTTGTTCTTGGAGGCACGTGAGTAGATCCTTTGGGAATATCTCCTCTGTTGTGGTGTAGTGGTTGTACTAAAAGAGAGACCATTAAATTGCTTTCTATGTATTTGGTTACTACCACAAATCTGGAATTCTATACTTGGATATAAATGGACAAAAATGTCTCCTGCTTTTGCAGGGCAAACTCTATTGAGTCAGCTGAGTCAGATCACACTGACTGCACAACTTTTGATGCAATGAATCAGAGAATTGGTATAGCTGTGCCAACACCTTGTTACTTCTGGCCATGTCATGTTGTTTGACACTTTAGAGAAATGTGCAAAAAGATCCATAAACCACCTGGCCAGTTGTTCAAGTTACATATCTTGATTAAAAAAGTCATGGATGAAGAAGCAGAAGTCAGGGAAACTGATGATCTTTTTCTAGTCCAGTGCTCAGTTAGACACCTTGTATTTAACAGAACATGAAGAAGCTCCCTTTTGTTTCTCCGTTTCTTTTCTAAATGATCATATTTTATGAAGCATGTGCGTACTAATCCACAGACATAGACAATTGGACTATTAAGATTCATTAAATTCATTGATTTGTCTTTTTCTTTCTGTTTCTTATCAGTCATTAATGATGCACAATGACTTGTCTCCCATTTTATTCATGTTTTCATCTATATTCCTCATATTTTATCTTGAACAAAGAGTAGTCTTGTGTCACGAAAGCTCATCAAAGTCATAATTGCACTTCATTTATCTGCATTGAACTGTCTGTCATCCGTTAGCATTTTGAACGCTCTATACATCTTTCTGCACTTGTCTGCATTCTTCCTCATTTATGTCTCCTGGACCATCCATTACTTCTTGCTAGCTGCTTTTTGCTTTTAATTTGTTTTAATTACCGGGTGTGTTTGTAACCTTCTAGCAGTTTCAATGCAGAAATATTGGTAAAGCTTTTTTTCCCACATGTACCAACAGTTTATACTCAACACTACTATTTATCTAAAAAATGAATGTGCCAGCAAGACAGAATAAATCTCAGTATTGAGGATCTGTTATACACCACAACAGCCTATACACATTTTCCTAATCTACCTTTTATGCTCTGGACATTATCTTTGACATAGACTAAAACTCAAAAGCACTCCAAATTCTTTATTGTAAGTAATTTCTGTAAAATTGTCAACTGATAATTATTAGACTGGTGGCCAGAAGGGGATAAGGACTGTTACTGATGATTTTCATTCCTTCTTGGTTTTATCATGCATCATGTTTTACTTTTAGTTAATGAAAATATTGCCTTATTTTTTTCTTATTATACAACTGCTTATGCTTGTCTTTTTCCTCCTAGGTACCTGTCTCATCATCTTTACTACATCTTATTTTAAAAGACCTGGCAAAACTGGGTTACAGAGGGTGCCTTACAAATTAGATAAACAAAATTTTAAGAGGGCTGCTTTGGAAGAAGTAAATGTGGAAACATTAATTTTAGGCTGTACAGATACTGTGTTCCTTATCTGTAAAATGGGACAAATGAGCATCCTTTCCTTCACTAAGAAATCCTTCTTATGAGTAGGTGAAGGTTATCAGGCAGAAGGTTACTGTAGAAGGATAAAATAGCATACACCTTATGTTTCAGATTGTTAACTGATATACATTGGTATAATGGAATTAATGAAACTGTGGTGGTTTATATGAAAGGAAAACAAATGTGGATGGGTTTGTTTATTTGTTTTTGCATTTAGCAGAGCGTCAGGCAGATTAACAGTGGTATCATTACCTCACGTAGGTGAGTTTCAGAGGCCTAGGAACTTTATTTACTTGAGCTCAGGTGAACAAAACACTATTAAGTGTTTGGTAATTCTCTAGACTAGAAAAAATATCAGGTCACAAGAAATCTGCTGAAACTCAGTTTACGTTAATATCTCTCTGTAATTAGTTTTTCTACTTTCACTAAAATTGAAATTCTTGATAGCATATAAAAAGTATTAAATAGCACTAAAAAGAGCAGAAGCCAGGTCAAAAGGAACAAATACTTCACCAGTCTTATCTTTTCATATGTTGTTTTAATTTCAATTAATTTTTTAAATACTAGAAATACTTTATATCTTTATACACACTGTATTATAAAATTAAACAAATCAATCTTTAGCAGGTGTTATATTTTTAAAGTAGCAATGGAATCATCTAAGGGGTCTATGAAGCATTGCTAGAGTATGCCTAATTTGATTTTCAAATGTTTTTATTAAGCTAATAAGTTTTAACTGAGAAAGAACATATAGCTTGGAAACATAACCAGATAATACATCATGATGGCTAATTATCTTCAATGCCAATTATACATTTGAGTTTGTCTATCTTGAATTTTCAGCTATTGTATCCTACTACAGACTATGACGTAGGAAACTTCTCATCACACACAAAATGGATTTGTCTCCGTAACTTCCTTAAGTAACAAAATCTTTTTTTCTCTTTTCCACTCTTTTGTTGGTTACCAGTTCCTTGTCAACTACAGCATCACACACCCACACATCTCAGCTGCCACTCTCTCATTTTCCATCCAAAACAGCAGAATACATCACCTGTTATCAATGCTGCCACTCATTCTCAAGAAACAATCAAGAAATAGGTACTTATCCAAGGCTCCTGGCAGCCACCCATGTTTCTAGTTTATTTCCTGATCTTCATCAACATAGAGTATAACATGGCTCTGGAAAAACTTCTAAACTTCAACTAGAAACAGTTAGTAACACAATGTGAACAGAACTAGTTTTGTAGTTTTTTTCACCAGCCCGGGCAGCTGATGAAAAACCAAATTCCAACTGCAGCAGCTAGAAGGAACTCCATTTTTCTGGCCCTCAGGGCCACAGATGAGACTTTATCTCTGGCTTTCCATGTTCTCTGCTTTTCTGGTGTTCTATGGAATATTCTGTCATTTTTTTGTTCAGCTTGCCTTTTCCTCCTGCCATATAATTGGTCCTGCTAAATGCTATAGCACACTCAGGCCTACTGACTGTCTCTTCTTTGTTGCTATTTAATCCCCTTTGCTACCTTACACCTCCTTTCTGCCAATAGATTGGCTGCGCCACTGCTGCCACTTGTGTCATTGAGGTTGTTGTTTTATACATCTATGCTGAAGTATGCTGTGGATTAACTATTTCTTAGCATTACTTTGTAGCTTTGACTTATTTATTGCTTCAAAGGACATAACTCTTCTCGTGTTGCCTGCTTTTTCTCTTCTTGTACTCCTCTTCCCTCCTTTCCCCAACCCTTTCATTTCTTAACTTCCTTTTATCTTAGCACAGAATCTCAAGCCCTAAATCACAAAGTGCAATGTAATAAGCACAAGTGGCTGTGCTGTTATAACTTACAAAAGAAAATGAAAAAGGGTCAGGGAAAATGCCCCCATTAATCTCTGCTCTTGCAATTTATACAGTTGTTTCTGCCCCTGCAGGACAGATAGCAAAAGATGCCAACTTTCAACTTCATCCCAACCTGCTTATAGGCAAAGACAATATGAAGTGGAAGATGAAATGGCCATACCCCACAGACATCACCTAGAAATGACATATTCATGCTTTATTTTTGTCTTCCCTTTTTCCTCCCCACAAGCTGTATCTCGTAAAATTTTGTCCTCCTGTGTTATCACCAGCAGGTTTTTTCATACCTAAACACAGCACGTGGTATACCAGGGACAACTGCAGTCTTCATTCTCAGGTCTGCTTAGTACTGGCAGGTGAAAGCAAAAACCCTGTTCCAGTTTGAATATCTGACAGCATCATTTAGAGCTACTGTCGGCTCTAAATTATTATTGCTAATGGTTATTGCTACTGCCTTTCCACCTAACAGCAACTGCTCAAATTCAGTGGTTTCTGGCTTTCCTACTCCTGCCACAAAACTGCCAGGGAAGTTCACGAGAGTAACAGGTCTGAGAGAGCTGTAAGCTAAGGAGGTATAGGGGCAGAGGGTGACTGGCTATATTTGGGACCTTGTGGCACAATTCCTGATCGAGAAGAGGGTCTACTGCTCTATGTAGTGGCCACCGAAAGTCTTCTTCATGAGTCAAATTGAGGTGAAAGAATTTTTAACTGGAATGGGTCCAGCAGTGTTTTATGCCACATATCCCAAGTCCTTCCCTATCTTTTGATAAACAATAGGTTTCTGCTGTTTCTGAAACTCAGTAGATACATTCTGGTCATCCTCCAGAGCACAAAAGCATTTTGGGAAAAAAGAAGGCTGTGACTAGTTTTACATTTTGGGAATGCAGTGGCCGTGTTTTGATCATGTGTTGAGGCCCTCCATGTTTTGATCATGACGGCCCTCCAAAATTAATCGACTCCCACTGCTTTCAACCAAATAATTAATCTGTCTTATATTGTATTTTCTACATGTCTGTGACCTCTCACTTGTCATTGGCTCTTCCTTCCAGAGTGAAAGAGTGACAAGATGGCTCATAGCATCATACATGATTTGAAAGATATTTACAAAAAGAACTCCCTAAAGAAAAAGATAGGAGGAACACTATAATTTACACTATTTGTGCAGCCTTCAGTGGAAGTGTGAGAAGAAGGCTGCAGGGGAAAATAAAAGTTATGAAAACTGAAAATGTGAGGTAGGGATGAAGGAAAGTTTGGGAGTAGTGGGTTTCTGAATGCTCTTTCCTATTAATTTAGATTCAGTGTATTGTTAACCAGCAGCCTGCCATTTTATTTTTTTTATTTTCACTTGGATGTATTTCTCAAACCATGAAAATTTAGGGCAAACCACTTTTCAGTGTTAAACGTAAATTAATATTTTTCCTTTATTACCTTTTCCAATGCAGTATTTTGTGAAAATAATTTTTCTCTAGTTCTTTCTAACATAGGCAGAGATCTATATATACAGAGATGTATACAACAGTGTATAGTGTACAAATGCAATGTATACACAAATAAATATATTTACATAGCCAGGGATCTGCCTGTACTGATACAGTCTTTAAGTCAAATTCAACATTTATACAACTTGTCTCTCTGTATTATCCTAGTGTGTTTGGATTAAACAAGTCTGCAGCTTTCTAATTGTCATGGTTTAACCCCAGCTGCCAACTAAGCGAAACTGGCACACTAATAAAAGAGCTAACCCTTCCAACTCTGCACAGACCGTACATCTGGGAGATGATTTTGGAAGTGTGAAGAAGTCAAAACATCACTTCCTGGCACATGTTCTACTCCAGATGAACATGTCAGCACGCTCTTTTTGATTGCTTACCTGGTGCTAGTTCTCTGTGAAGGGATCCCGTCACCACAGGACTGATTCCCACTCAGGTTAGTGGAAATTGTCAAATTGTATGTCAGCCTTTTACAAACCCCAAATCCAGCTGGGCAATAATGAAAGAGAAATGCCCTTTTTAAGCCAGTGTGAATCACAGAGCATATACTCCACATCACATCTTGTTCAGTGGCTAATCACTGTATGCTGGGTGGGGAAGGAGTCTTCTGGTATTATCAGGACAGAAATTCTTCCTCTCCTGTCTTCTCAGGAGAGTATGATTAGCTGAAGCCAAATCTTCATGGACTCCAGGTTTTCAAAAGAATCCATACAAATCACAAGTCATCATGGCTGGCAGCAGGTGTCTTGCTGTGTTGAAACCTCAAAAACTTTGTTTTCTTACGGGGTCTGAACTCGCGAGTCATAAAAATGACATCAGTCTGACTGCCTGCTTGCTTTTGCCATGTTTTGCTTCTAACTTAAGAGCAGTAGTTATTTTCAGAACAACTGATCATAACATCTCTTAAAAGTTGGAAAAGCCTCACAACTGATGTTGCAAAGGTTTGATGTTTTCTCAGGAATGGTCCTTCACCCTTCTGTTCTGGATTTCCATAAAGGAATCAGTTGTTCTCACTGATGTAGTCCTTAGTTTCAGTTATACTCGTTGCAAAGTAGATGTTCTGCATCCTCCACATCTCACTAAAGGGTTTACATTGATAGCAACTGTATTAGTTTTAAGATCTCATAAAAACAGGCAGATGAGTTTTGGCACTGGTAAGAGAAAAGTTGAATTATGAGCAAGTTGCTGTAGGAATCTCAGCAGATCCAGTGATTAATTGTGTGCCTGCTGGAATTTCTGGGGTTTTGTAGCAATATCCAGGTTTACCATTGCTTTTCATAGGTATGATGGACTCGTAGCTGAAAAGTAAACAGAATTCAAAAAACTGTTAAATATATAATGAAGAAATAGAAGATAAATAATTATGTGACTGGATATGTATTTACACAATGTAGAATAATGGTTCCAGAGAAAGTTTTCTGGCCTATTGGGTGAATAAAATGCATTTCTTAAAGGATTCCAATAATACTTTCATAGTTTTAAGGGGTAAACGGGCTAATTACTATTAAGGACATTTAAATGAGTTTCTTGTGTATATTTATGTGTGAGACCATGCTGCTAGATATGAATTTTCAGCAATTACTGCAATTACTACCTTACCTCTTAAATAGTGTCCCCTTTAATTCTAATGGAAAAGAAACAGGCTGAAGAGTCTTAAATAAGGCTTTAATTTAATTTGCTTACTTATCTAAACAAAATTTTAAAATAACTCACACTTAAAATGCAACAAAACCAGAGAGAAAGAGATATTTTTATTATGAATTCACTGAACCAGATCTCTTGAGACCAGAGATCACAAATATTTGTGAAATATGTTTCTGATGGACAGACATATTAAGAAGTGTATGGCCAATATGTACAGATTGGCTGGCACAAATACCTTTGACATGGTCATTCCAAAATGTGCTGTGACTGGAGTAGTTTGTTTTCCTTGGTGGCAAATAAGCATGAAAAAGAAGATATTTTTCAGAATGGTGTGTATCAACTCTAGTAGTATCTTGTGCAAGTGCTAGAGAGAGATATGGGCATTCAGAACAAAATCCTCAACAAGAAAACTTGACACCTAGAATATCTCTTCCAGGGTTTTTCTTCTAACTGTTACTACAGTACTTCCTTACTCTAGTTCAACACATTGCTGAAATTAGGGTCAACTCATTGTCAGATGAAATTTATTCTGTCAGAACTTGAAAACTTCCAAGGATGCAGACTGTACTCTTGGCAATCTATTTAATCTTGACTTCTTTCACTGGGAAAAAGTTTTTCCCTGTATTATGAGAAGTCAAGGCGGTCGGGTGAAGCCCGTGGTGACTGGAAAAAGAGAACCATCACTATAATTTTTAATAAAATGTAGAAGGGAAAACCCAGGGAACTACAAACTGGTGAGCCTCACCTCTATGCCTGGGAGGCTGGTGATGAGTCATGTCCTTCAGGGCTCCTCTTTCGATCAGTGCTCTGGAATATCTTTATGAATGGCACAGACAGTGAGATTGAGAGCACCCTCAGCAAGTTTCAAGATGACAAGAGGGTGAGTGGTGTGGGTGACAGAACAGAAGGATGGAAAGCCATCCACAGGGATCTGGACAAAACTTGAGATGTGGGACTGCAAGAACATATTGGGGTTCAACAAGTTCAAATGCAGGGTGCTGCACCCAAGTCGGGGCAATCCCAGACACGAGCACAGACTGGGAGAAGTAGTTATGGAGAGCAGCCTGAGGAGAAGGACTTGGGGTTTCTGGTGAATATGAGCCCACAGTGTGCACTCGCAGCCCCAAAAGGCAAACATATCCTGGGCTGCATCAAAATAGGAGTGGCTAGCATGTTGAAGGAGGTAATTCTTTTCCTCTGCTCTCACGAGACCCCACCTGTGGTGCTGCATCCATCTCTAGGGTCCTCAGCACAGAAAAGACATGGACCTGCTGGAGCAGGTCCAGACGAGTGCCACAGAGTTGGTCAGAGGGATGGAGCATCCCTCCTATGAAGACAGGCTGAGACAGCTGGGGTGGTTCTCCCTGGAGAAAAGAAGGCTCTGGGGAGAATGTGATGTGGCCTATAGGTACTTAAAGGGTGCTTATAAAATAGAGGGGATAGTAATAGGACAAGGGGAAATGGTTTTAAACAAAGAGAAGATAGATTTAGGTTAGATGTTTAGAAGAAATTCTTTACCATGAGGATGGTGAGGTACTGGAGCAGGCTGTGTTGAGAAGTGGATGCCCCATACCTGGCAGTGTTCAAGGACAGATTGGACGAGGCTCTGTGCAACCTGATACAGTGGGTGGCTTCCCTGCTCACATCAGCAGGGCTTGGAACTAGATTATATTCAGGGTCTCTTCCAAACCAAGCCACTCTGTGATTTGATGACTCTATGATGCTCTTTATCAATGTCTTTACTGGATGGAGTTGGCTAAAACTGGACAAAGTAGCTTTATATTGTTCCAAAGAGTGGCATGTAAATGGGAATGAGAAATTGTCTTGATTCCTTGAATGTGCCCTCCTCTTGTTCCTACAGCTCAGAATGCAGTTAGCCCTTTCCGTTGCAGGTATGCACGGATGGCTCATGCTCAGCTTTTTAACTACTGCAAACTCTGAAATTTTCCTGCAGAACTGCCTGGAACCAACCCATCCCAGCCTGTAACACTGCAAGAGGCTCTGCTTCCCATGTACAGGCCTTTACATTTGTCTTTGCTGAATTTGATAAGGTTCCTGTTGGCCCCATTCCTTCAGCAGTCTGGGTCCCTCCACCCTCAACTGTATTGACTGTTCCTCCCCTCCTTGTTGTCACCTGCAAACTTGAAGAAAGGGCCTCATCACCTCCTTCAGGTTATTGTTAGAGGCACTGAACAAGACAGATATGTAATGCAACATTAGTGTTTAAAGAATTCAAGTAGCTCTTTGTGTCTTTCTGGTTCTGACACTCAAAAGTCTCCCTCCTAACTGTTCTTAACTCTGACCAGCTGAACCAGGGGCAAATTGCTGGCCTCTACACCAGAAAATGTCTTTTATTTCACTGAAAATGTTGTCTGAATGAAGACCAAAAGATTGTGTCATTCATAATACTGGGCATTCTTTCAACAAAGGGATTTCAAGAAAATCTCTGGTTCAGCAAATGCATAAAAGAGAGTCTTTTGATTTTCATAGCTGTACAGCGCAGTACTAGCAGGGTAAGCTTGGTGTATAATTATCATTTCTGAGAAGGAATTGAAATAAAAGATCTTTGTGATGAAATATATGTTCTAAAATGTGAGTGCTATATTCTATGGATTGTCATTACTTTGAAGTCTTAAAATAAATAAATGTTTCCAGAAGCAAACAGGCTATTTAGATGCCAAATTCTTTTGTTTTTATAAGTGTCCCTTTGAATGCATAGAATCCAGCATTTAGCACTTGGCATCTAATTAACTTGTTATCAGAGAGGAAGTCACGGAGCAATGCCATTCCCCATTCTCATAAGTACCAGAATCTGTTTTTAAACTGTGGAGGAAGAGCACTAATAATAACAGCTTTCGCTGCTTAACTACTGTTTCCCTTCCAGCTCCACACCATACCTTAAAAGAAACCCTCCCCCTAACTCAGGGGAAAAAAAAAGGCAACAATAAACAAATCTAAAAAAACCCCTCCTTAGCAAGATATAACCCTCAGGATTTTTCCCATTATTAAAGTGTATTGTTCTTTTATTCTGCTTTGAGAAACCTTGTTCTTAGTACATTTTTAAGCTAATGGAGATGAGATTCTGGGGAAGATGAACCAGGGAGTTTGCGTATTTTCTATAACTAGACTTCCAGGAGACCAATTAATTTTAGCTGGAATGATGGAGGGACAGTTCTGTTATTCACCTTTTCAAAGTGCAGAACAGGCTTTGCTTGTATTGAGTAGGCTCATCAAATTTACATCACCATTTAATTAAATGTTTGTAGCAATAATTGACCTCAGGAGTAAGTAATTTGGTAATAAATAGATTCCACTGTTTCTAAATACTATTTTACTGACTCTGAGATGCTATTCATAGGCTCATAGCTTTGCCACAAATCTCATTAGCAATTTACTTAAGTGAATATTCCATTGTAGAATTGACAGTGAATCAGAATGAAGTTTGACAGAGATTTCAGAGCATGGTCCAAAAGAAAAAATAACATGCCTTTCTCTGAAACTTTTCAGAGACAGCTCAAAACTGAGATATGAAAAAAAAATAAAAAGAAAAACAAGCCAAACCCTGATTTATTTAGTGTCTTCATGTTTTTCTATTTTTTTTTTTTTTACCTGCTTAAATAATTGCTTGAAGAATTTGGAGCATATCTCAGTTTGAGTTCAATAGTGTTAAAAATAAAAATGCAGGACCTTTTTATTAGTTTTGATGAAATACAGTGATAACCTCGAGAAACCAAAATGGACACACATTTCATGTCCTCCCTCTTCCAAACTATCGATTTATTACTCTGCTTTTGTTTAAAACCTATGAGCTAGGTTCAGAGGTGATGCATAAAATGTGTAATTTAGAGTCCTTTATGCTCAGTTAGACACCTTAAGACCTACTTACACTCACTTACTAGAGTATAAGTCAGTGAAATGGAGTGTAAATTGATGTGATTTACGTGTGGAGGAGCTGGCAGAGTGAGAAGGTATTAGCTATAGGAGGGAATAGACTTTATGTGAGTACTTTCTAATGCTCAGCTGGTTTTCTTGCTACTCCTCTATATCCCTGAATAAAGATGTCTACTTTTGACTGCTTAAGCTCCTGTGCATTCAGTGAGAATTTCTGGGACAAAGGCACTGATGAAATATAAGAAGCCTGATAAAAGTTGTGTGCTGAGGAGTGAGTATGGGGTTTATGAATAAGCAACTAGAGGCTATGCTTCCCATTCCTCTTTGCAGTTAGGTGTAAACCCAGCAGTTCTGTAGTTACTTGTAATGGTTCTTCTCATCTATGGTTCTTGCTCTGCTTTCTATCAGGAAGATTTTTACATCCAGTGCACACTGCATGTTTTGCCCTGATGCCTTGTTTGACAAGCTGGCAGGTAAGAGGAAAGCTCCACCATATTTTCTGTGGGATAAGAACATGCACCTGGCAGTTACCACGTTGCTGTAATTTCACACTCATACCCTGTGGTAAGCTGCTCTTTTGCCAAGTGAGCTACGTAAAACCTTGTCAGCTTCCAGAATTGTACCACTTGAAACATGTCAGTTGAAACACTACCAGTACAGAGGCAATTCCTGCAGGATAAAGAACCATAAATCTATTAATCTCAGTTTCTACTGCCTTAAAAAATCTTCTGATAGTAAACCAATTTAATAATTAAAAAACCTCCCAAAACCTGACCAAAATACTTAGCCCTAGATCATAGTTATAACATAAGCAAGACTCAAGTTTCAAGTTAATCTGAAGTACAAAGAAAATAGGGGGATAAAGCATAAAGAACAAAGGAAGAAGAGTAATGGAGATATGAGCTATCCTAGTAAAGATCCTGGGAAGACTTTGGTCTCGTCTCCTCTGGAAAGTTTTGGAGCATATATACGTAAAGTGTGAAAAAAATCATAACAAAAATATGTATCCAGCTTTTGTTTTGCTGGCAAAACCAGATGCAATTGTTCTGGCCAAAAAATATTTCAGCAAGTGTTCTTCATTTTGCACAAAGATCTAACACTGTCTTTTCTTTTTTTTCTTTTTTAATTTATCTTCTGTTTTGTTTTGGTTTTGTTTTTGTTTTTCTTTAATTCTACATTTTGATAGAAAGCCTTTATCAAATCATTATTGTTATGTAGTTATATATTTTATTACACAAGATGATAAAGGTATTCATATGGGTATGAGCTATATGTAAGCTTTTTGCTAAGTATATTAGTATTATATATTGGTAAAGTTAAATTTTATAGACAGAAAAAATTAAGCCATTATATGAACTATAACTTTTACGTACAATATATTTTTTTAAAATTCTATTTTGTTTTTCCCCCAGCTAAACTGTAAATAGGCAGCTAACCACAATAAGTAAACCTGCTCTAGGATTAAACTGCTATTTCAGTTTGCATTCAAATCTCAATTTATACTAAGAAGATTCTGCAGTGCTGCCAAAAGCTTTTTTGGTGCAGGAATGAATCCAGCTAATGCTTGCTGAAACTGTAGTCAAGACAAAGAAAGTAATTTTTTTGTTACACATTAGAATGATCACATGTTCCAATATAAATTCAACTCACTTTCTATACAACTATCTTAATCTTGATTAGAATTATAATTTTCATCCTTTTTTTTCACTTGTTTCTAAATGAAATCTTGCAATCTACCTTGAATTTACACATGTACGTTTCCCAGATAGTAATATTCATTCTAAAATGATGAACATTAATGTTACCCAACTCATCTATTAAGTCCTTCTTTAAATAATAAAGACATGAAGCCATCAAAACTTTTGCCCAATTGGCGGCTACAGTTACGGTCCATTTTCATCTCATTGTTACATCGTATCCCACAAATAAACAAATATTTACCTCATTAATAATTAAAGAAGTATCCTATATGTTTCTATTTCAAAATAGTTAACATTATATCTTAAAACAATTGTTTTAAAAGAAGTAAATATAATTGAAACTAAATATGACACCAAGTCTGATTTTATAAATAAAAATAAGAGTTTGGGAGATCTTGTAACTTAAGAGAAAATAAGGGTTTATCACATTGCTCTTTGTTAAAAAAGAAATATGAAGTGCAAGGAATAAATTTAGAAGAAAGAAAATATGCAAGCTAGCTTACATAGTATATCCCCAAAGAGGATAACGAATATGAGGCCGCTTGGACTTACTGCTGATGTACACGTGAACAAATCTTTATTTTAAGGGAGACTGACTCAGCAAAGCAAAAAGCTACAGCAAATGTCAGCGAAACAATTTTCTATGAACCAGCAAGGCATTAAAAAGAGTTTTTGTGTGTACGTGCAGCTAAAGGAACCAGCACTCCACCCCCACAGGTGCTCTTTCACTGGCTGTGGTCAGCAGGATCACTTGGGTGAGACTGGGGCCAGGCGCAGAGTAGCCCCGGCTGACCTGAGAGCTTGTCATAGCACAGTCAAATGCATGGAAGTGTTGATTTGCCAGCACCACTGTGACATTTGAAAAGTATGGCTGTGGTGTTGGAATTAACTAAAGGGAATATAATTATCTATGATATTTGTGTGTCTCCAGTTACTGTGCTATTTTGGTGTCAGCCGTAGAGCTGGGATAATGGCAGTGGCCCAAGCAGATACCATCTTGAGATGGTTCTTCTGAATATAGAAGGAGAAGTTTTTATATTTCTTTGTCTTCCTGAACTTTCACTTTTTATAACCTGGAGATACCAAATTGTGTCCCTAAGATTCACACTTAACATGAAAAAAGACAGAAAATAAATAAGAATTATGGAATTTATTTCATAGAGTCATTGGAGATATAGATCCACCTTGGCACATATTAACATAGGAGTTCAGGAAGTAGATTCAGACTATGAACTCCTGTAAGATGAAGCCCTAGAAATACTTTGTAAAGAATTCACTACCTAGATTTAGTACTTTTTCTTTCTCCTGCTTCATTTAATCAATTTTATAGGGAAGCTTTGACTAAAATTCTATCTGAATTGTAGGGTGAGGCTTTCATTCATTTGCATTTGAGAGCCTTTGACCAGTTAAATTTGGAGATTCCAGAATTCACAAAACAAAATTAAAAGCAATTTGTGAACACCTTCATTTCCTCACAGTTTTAGTAAACAACTTCAACAGTTTTTCCACTAAATTCAACAGCACTGGTATCAGTCATGGGAAGAATTGTAAACTTGAATAACTGCCTTTAAGCTGTTAGCAATGCTATGTAATTTAAGAACAACAAGGTTTTGAGTGCATTAACTAATTTTCTGCTTTGTAGAAGCCTTAATAGCCCTTGCATGGGTAAATTAGGCATTTTCTTCAAACATTACCCTTCTATTTAAGAAGTTCCTATATATGAATAAAGCGTGCAACAGTAGCCAAATCCATCTGCTTGTTGAAGCTAGGATTCTTTTTTATAAAGAGAGTGCTTAGTCATTTGTAGCTGTTTATTGCATAGTTGCTTATTGACTATGATCCTGACTTACTTGAGAACTGTTTTTAAAAAGCAGATTCATTGCTAGTGTTTTCAAAGATATCTCACCCTTCTAAGGTAGTTCTGCACCTTTAGGATTTGAAATATTTAAAAGTCTGATGCCTGAGGTTTATAAATTGATGTAATCCTGACTTTTTGTTCTTGTTCTTTTGTTTTAAAGGGCAGACTGTTGCATAAATTTTTTGTTCAGGGATGCATATTTTTAGGATGAAGAAAAATACACCTTCAAAGGTATAAAGCCATACTAAAATCTAGGACCCACATTCTCTTATGATTCAACTACTGTATCTTCACTGAAGTAAAAAGAGGTGCTCCAGATTGTCAGAAGTGTGAAATGAGAACAGGATCCTTCCCTAACATGCATCACTGTGAATTTTAACACCATACATATGTCTAAAATCCAAAGAAATTCGTATCTATATTTGGCTTTGGAAGCACATGAAATTTGAGTGAGCAGTTTTCTTAACCAAGAATAAAAATAGCAGATAAAGATATCTAATGCTGACCAAAATCAAATAAAAATGGCATATGAATCAGTGAACAACTCACACTATGACCTCGTTGATTGATTCGTGAATAGTTTATGTTTACTCTCAAACTTCATATTAAGCAGAACTATTCCTGATTTTATGATGTTGCCTGCATTGAAAACGGTATATTCCCTGAGAGGTCTCTTTTGGGTCAAGTTTTTGCTATTGTGTTTATCAAATAAATTCACATTTGATACTATAGAATGAGATAAGGTAATCCACTGTAGCAGTATTAATGTTGCACCTCACCACCTGTAATTTGACTTCAGCTCTAAAGGTCACTACTGGTATTATTAAAAGAAAAGTGTATTGAAGTGTGTTGACTTAGGAAATGCCTAGACCAGCGTCACAGTAAGCCAGGAAGAGAGAAGCCTTTCTAAGGTCTAGTCTAATTGATTGGAAGTTATCAACTGTCCCACACAAAGGGAGAGCTCATGAACATTTCTCAGAGCAGAAATACTCATTGAGATCTTTAACAAAAAGCAGAAAAAGTCTGTGTTTCAAAGGAAATGAAATAGTCAGTGGGTCTGTCATATCCTGAGTTTCCTACTCTCCATCTTTTTCCCTGTCTAAGATTGTGATGGCTATATTTTAGGTTTGGGCCCATGCCACTCATGATCTTGCTGATCCTTTCTTCTTTTATCTGATATCTCAAGCAACGAAGGACAACCACACACTACTAAGAAGAAAATGACTCTCTCCAGCTCCCTTTTCCTTGTGCCTGTAATATCTGCTTGAAAGATATGACATGGTTCTCAGGAAAGATCCATTTTCTATACGTATTAGCTAATCCCATTAAAAACTCCATGGAGTATTTTTCACTTAGGCACACAGAAGAGCAATTTTTCATTGTTTGGAGAGCTCCATCTGTATTGTTTTATTAAACAGAATGAAAAGGAACAATCAAGCTCATTTAAAGCACTTTCAACAAAAGATCTCACACATATGGAACCACAGACAAATCCCTCCATATGTCAGTCACTAAGTCCCTACAGGAACACTGATTTCACAGCAAGAATGGTGGTGGACTCTGGATGTCCCTTCTATCGCAGATTACTGCATGATTCTAAGATTGTATTTTGGTTTTCTTTGGTCCAGGCTATGATGCTTAAGACTGAACTTGGACCTCTCTGTTACTACAGGAAAAAAAAATGTAGCCTCAAGAACAACTTCCTTAAATGAATCTAGTAACTTGCATGCTCAGGAATCACTGAGTAAATGAAAAGAGTAGGTGACATGAATCTACAAAACATAAGAAAAAAAGTGCATTTCATTTCACCATTTAAACTCACCTTCTTATCCTTGGAATTCCATGTAAAGACAATTAGTGGGCTAGCCAAGTAAATCAGATCTCAAGTCATAGTTTAGAATCTCAGAAATCACAGTGTACCGCCTGACTGTTGATGTAGCCTGGTGTCCCACCCTGACAGCACTGCATGGAAGCCATCCATTGGGTATGCTCTCACTGTTTTCAGGGTCTACCCTGGTCATCCAGGTTAAGAAAGTAAAAAAATAGAATATAAGGAGGTCTTTCTTTTCTTCTCTCCCTTCTTGACTATTTGGATAAGATTAGATGGGGCAATGTGAATGTAAGTGGTGACATCTTTCCTTGTTTGTCTACTTTGGATAATCATTAGTCCAGAGTTTGGCTTGACTTGGATTTGAACTCTGATTTTCGCCTCTTGGTATGTTTTCAGCTGCCTCAGAAAGATGACAGGATAAGCGTAAAACTCTCCTACCAAGGACACAAGCAGACTACAGCTAGCACAAGGCATACACTGTGGCAGGAACAACCACATCTGTTTCAGGAGCACTGAAAGCTCTCTTTTTTTGGGGTGGAGCTAACGAGAATTAACTTGGAGAGGGAGGAAAAAAAAACTGAAGAGATACTACACTGTTGCAGCAGTGATTTTTCCAGTTATGTTTTATAGACCAAACTACATTAGCCATTTCTCCAGTATTTGCATCTGTGAAAAATGAAGAAATAATTCATGAGTTCCAGGAAGAAGTTAGAAATGCATTTATAAATTTATTCATTAGAATTTTTCCACAGAGAACTTGTAACTCCATTTTGAAGACTTGACACATTAATAAAACTGCTGAAAGGTTAATCTCTGTGCCCAGTGTATTTCTCATATCATTATTTATGCCTTCTTAGTACAGTATCTTTGTAATCTTCCTAATTAAACTGTGGCTATGAATGCAAATTTTTATTTTGCTGTTGTGTATTTTAACAATGCTTAGCATCACTACATGTGTTAATTATGAGCAGAGCAACATCATTTTCTGGGTCTAGGGACTATTAAAAAGGGTATCAGTTGTAAGGGACACCACAGATAGATGGAAATAGTGATTCTAGTCACTGTTCCCTACTGAGACAATGGCTTTGCTCTCATGTCACGTTCTTGTGACAGTGAGTAAGTACTGAAAGAATGAAATAAGCTCCAAATTTCTGTATAGCAAAAGCTGTATCTTGAACTTTGCTCTGAACTTCTGATCCCATAGAGATAATGTTCTTTCTAGTGCTGCTGAACTCCTGCTATAAGTAATGTCCAAAGAGCCATCTCTGCACTGTCTTTTCTCAAGAGAAAACTTTCTATTTTGTGTCCATGAGTAAAAAGATAGCATCTGAATACTACTTTTAAACACAGCTTAGGAATCAGCTGCTCTACTTCTCTACATATCTCTGACTATATTCTGAAGTACAAAGGAGAAGAAAATTGCCTTAGTACCTTTGAGGATATTGCCATTAGACACTAATGTTGCTCCTTTTGGCACAGTGCCATAGATAAAGAGAGACGGGCAGAAAATATCAACTTATCAAGGACCTCAGCAGAGTGAGATATTTATATACAACATATTTACATAAATTATTTCACCTGCTTGCTTCATTTCCTATTAAATAGCTCTGGTTACTCTTATATCCGGGGGAGGGTCTTCTAGGGATCACCCTCATGAACTGTGATAGCATGCATTCAACATTAGCTCAGCATTAGTTCAACATTTAGTAACTAATAACACTGTAATTTCTGAATTGGGATTGAGAAAATGTGAGTTATGGCTCACAAAAAGTACAGTGTAGAAAGATTTTATGATTATTTAAAGGTATGACTTCTGAAAGTTGCCTGCTTTTTCACTGCTGTTCTATCTTTGCATAGTCACAGATTTCATAGGAAGATACCTGTTGCTCAGAGAGAGGGTCATGGGATCTTATGCTACAAATATTCTTTCTCCTCCGAGCCAAGAAATTTTAACCAATTTACAGCTCAGGGCTGTTGCTTCACTGGACAGCTGGTTGTATGTATTTATTTCAAGTCAGTGTCCTCTTTAATTTCCCTTTAAGTTCTCTCCCTTGGAGTAGCTCATTAATGGAGTAGTGGACAAAACCTGTTAGGTTTTACCCCCAGTGGCCCTAATTCTTAACTAAATATTGTCAGAAATAAGGATTGACTTGCCTGAAATAAACTGCAGCACAAAACTGGTGGTACAGAACGATAAGCTTACAGGTGCTTTATGGCATACTTTTAGTCCAGTGGACTATTTACTTTAATGACAGCAAGGGCAAGATCAGTGTTTTTGTATTTTCTGAAGTGAAATTATCTTAATATGCATAATCTTTACACAATTTTAGGAAATCTGTGTCCGCTTATTTATTTTTATTTTGCCTTTTTTTCCTTGATTTTTCTTGCAAGGCTTGAGTAAAATATATGTCAGGATCTTTTAAATCAAGACTGGGGGAACAGAACTCCTGCAAAGTGTTAAATAGGTCTGCCACTGGTACAGAACTTTAAATGCTTGAAACAACATGAAATGCATGAAACAACAACAAGTTCCAGTAGTGATTAATAAGAATTCATGACTGATTTTTAGCTGGGATATCAGGGCTATAAGTACAGTCTTAGTACCTTAGTGACTCAGTAAATTAAGACACTTCAGCTTCCTCTTTATAATTTTTTTTTTTTTTTTGGTGGCCTTTCTAACAATTTGTGGGCAGGTAATCTTCTGGATGCTACATATCCTTGTTCATGAAACTAAAAATAAGTTTGGTTGAACATAAAGTGTGAACCATTGCACTATGGTGTTTCAGCCACCCTTGCTTCCTATTTCCAACATCCAGATATACAGCCCTCCTTGGCAGAGTTATCAAGGTTCTTTTCTCTTAAGAGAGTTAATTTATACATATCAGATTTCCTCTAAGGGTGAGGCTTCTAAGTAGCACCCTGCTTTTTACATAACTAGGACTCTGGGAGTGGCTTTCTTCTGTACTCTTTGATACTGGCATACTGGCTTTCCTGGGCTGCCCTCTAATTTGGAGTGATTTTGGTGAGACGAGATTAAGGTCTGTCATGCCAGGGATTTGCATGAGCACTTCTTCATTCCATATGCGACACTTTGGTTTAACTTTTGATGGGAAAGTAGAACTCAGGGTGTCTGACCTATTTATCCCTTTTCTGTTCCTTTTTTTGAGATAAAATTGTCATATAGATTAATTGCATACAACAGAGTATGTGTGTTTGGTTACTGTGTCACTTTTGGTAAATCAAAGAGAAAAATCTTTTGTAATCAGCTAGCCTTTAACTTAATAACACTTTTGATAAATTGCTTGTATACAATAGGTTAACAAACTCAAACATTAAAGATTTCAGTTCGACACTGCTGGAATGAATCATACAGATGCAAAAGGCCAAATTTACAATTCTTTATCTGGAGTAAAGAAAAAAAATCATATCAGTTTCAGAACCTGCACTGACTGAATAAAGAATTTCAAATCTGGCCTAAGGAAGTTAGAGATATGCTTGAAGCATAAATGTTCTTTACACCATTTACAATTCCTTTACCAGAGAGTTTTAGCACACTGTGGATCATTGTTTATTGTATACTACCATTAAGAAAGACCTCTTTATATTCCTTTTTTTTCCCCATTCTTTTCCTAATTTATGCCCTTTTCTTGTAAATTTTCAGCTTCCCACATACACAACCCCCTTGCTGGATCTGCCACACTCCAAAACATGAGTGACAACAGGCTTGACAACCTTTGGGGTGGTGAAAGATCTGGCGAGAGCAAGCCTCCCCAGCATGCTCATCAGGTTAGTAAGGATACTGTCATGCATGGCAGTGCCATATATTCTTGTCAGCCATAAGTGTAAAGTGATTGCAGCCAAACCTTTCCTCACAACAAAAGGAGGAATAGCTGAAAAAACCTTCTTGAGATAGTGAGTTGAAAGATTATGATGCTTTCCAATTTATAAGAGAAGGCTCCCTACAAAGTACTTTTCAGGCATACCTGCTTCTTGTTTCTATCATTTGCACACTGTAAAGAGGCCTTACTGTGGCTGTAAATATAACCTATTTGAATTTTATAGTCTTTTACGCTGCTGGAACAGTGTGCTGAGGCTTTAGGGCAAACATGAAATAAAGCCAGCTTGTTCCATTAAGACCTTCATTCACCTATTTTAGGGATTTCCCTCTCAGAAAGATCATGGAGGTAAAACATCTTTACTGGGTAACCCTGACTGCACAAGGGAAATATCTACTTCAGTCTCCCCAGTGCTCAAGCACACCCTGTCTTCAGCAACTGTGTGTGTGTGTGTGGGTGTGTGGACACCTATGTCCCTCCTCTACCTTTAGGTGGCCAGCAAAAACAGAGACTGTCTCCAAGGGGATGATAGCAAAGTAGGTGTATCCGGCTCATTCATTGGAAAAAGGTGTGTGAATGCCAGCTGTGATACGGTGGAAGGAACAGGGAAACAGCTGTCAAGCTCAAGGTCAGCACCTCAGGAGCCGGAATCTACCAGCAGTTTCAGTTTGTGCTGCTTTGTTAAAACAAAAACGCAGTCAGTCCCATTTCAGTTTGCATTAAAACATGCTCTTTACTTGCTGCAGAGGTAATAATCGTAATAACTATTGCAGATGAACATTTGTCATATTTGCTGTCCCTGTCATATCACACCACCATACATGACTAAACATCCTGAGGCTGAGGGAAAACGATAGTACCTCTCCACTTCCTTTGCACACCCTCATATTAGCCAGGTAAAACATGATTTCCACAGCTCCTTTTGATAGAAGTAACAGTAATCGTTGCCTATTTAAATCTGGTAGGTGAAGGACTCAAAGTTAAGTGACATTTTCTAGGTCAGAAAGAGATTCAGCACCTGTATTTTCAATGGCAAGCCAGAGCCCTGACTTCTGCCTTGTGCTCCCACAGCTAAATTTTATCTCCTAGAGCTGAACAGTGGTGATGAATGTGCTGTGGAATTTGCTTTGAAAAACAAATATTTAACTTTCTACAGATCACTGAAGACCTGATAAAACTCTTGAGTGTCACCTAACCAATTTCCCTTCATTTTTAATTGAAAAATCTTTTTATTCTTTTAATCTAAAAGTGTGGTTCAAATAAAAATGGAAAGGCCATTTAAATTCTTTTCAAATATCATTCACGCAAATAGGATTCACAAAGTCAGAGTGTTCAGAGTGAGACTTTGAAGGAAAAAAAATCCTTTTAAAAGCATTAATTATTTCAAAAATAGGAGTCACATTTATGATTAGTCAAGAGGGCCAACGCTTCCTTCTTGCTTTTGGGTGTGGAGAGGCCAGGAAAGCAGGGCTGGGCTGTGTGTGGGGGTGATGAGAGCAGTGTTGATATCCTGGGTGATGCTCCTCTGTGCACAGGCTGGTGGTGCAAATTCCATGGTGGGGAAGGGCAGAACAGGAGCCAAGTAAGCACTCCAGAGAGCAAGGTAGTGATATAGAGAGTTTGTTCCCAGGAAAGACATGGGAATGCTGCATGAGCTAATTCATCTAGTTCCATTCTCCAAAATAGGAGATTTGAGTCCACAAAAGGCATTTTAAAAATCATTTGAGTGCTAGGAAGTATTAGGAAAGGGACCGAGTATGAAAAGGAAAACATAATTGTACTACCATATATGTTGTTTAAGTGCCCATAGATTCAACATTTAATTAATTTCTGACCGTGTTAACCTAAAATGGGATATAGTAAAAAAGACAAAGTGCATTGAAAGGAGAGAAGGCTGATTAAGGAAACAAATTGTTTCTATATTAAGTATATACAAATAGATTAAGATTATACAATACAGAAAAGACACAAACAAGGAGGGAATTACAGACATCTAAAGCAGCATTATTTGCCTGGGGAAGGCATGTTTATATGCAATGACTATTCACTGCTTCCCTAAATACAGGAAGCAATGGAAAACAAATTCAGTCATATAGCAGGCTCAAACAGAGCAACATGTTTTGGTTTTTTCCTAAATTAAAAAAGTATTAATTTGTGCAACTTGTTGCTAAAGTATTTGACAATGCCAAAAATTTGCATGAATTTAAAAACTCATTAAGCAGACTCAAAGAAGAACAATCTATGAAAGACTAATAAACATAAGTTAAAACCTGGTACTCAGGAAGATCTTGAACTTCAGATCAGAGGAAGCTGTTAGTTTGCACTAAGAAAGCAGGTTTTTAATAAATTTTCCTGTGTTTCTATACTGTTCTGTAAAGGAACTACTCTTGCATTTCCCTTGATCAATCCTGAAAGCAAGAAACAGGACTACATGTAAATTTTTTCTACCAACAAAATTAACTATTTTCTGGAGTTCAAAAAATCGAAACAAACATCCAAAATGTAGTGAAACTAAATATTTTGATTGTCAGAAAAATGTTGGCCAGGCTGCAGTGAATTAAGGTTAAAAAGAAACAGTAAAAAGGCAAACTACCTATTTACAAAACAGAAAATCTCATTTTCCTCCCACACTTATTCATATCTACTTGCAGTCTTTACAGGTAAGAACATACTGCTGGTAAGGATACTTAAACATATAATTACATAAAAAACATAGCAGGTAAAGTAGTAAAACAGGCAGAATCAGGTAATACAAAAGTTAGGCTTATTTTATATTGGACTATATTTAAAATTTTATTATGAGTTTTGGACCAGGTCCATTGAAAATATTAGAGAATCCCTTCCTATTGTTTTTGTGATGTTTTACAGTAGGATTATTTTGTTATTCTTCTTGCCTTAGTTTGCTTAACTTTCACCATCCAGTCATCTAAAAGAACAATTTAAAATATGTATATTTTAATAGAACAAAGTGAGTGAATTTTTATTATGCTCTTCTCTGCAAAGAAATGATCTTTTCTGCTCATGCTTTGTAGCTAATTATATAATCTCCTTCAAATTCTTAGTAAGCATAAGCCAGCCTTTTCTAGTGATTGATACAGAACTACCCTGATCTATTAAATTGGGGCACACCTAGTCCTAATTATCATACCAAAAGTAATTGAATAAGAAAAAAAATTAAAGCACAAATCTTCAGAATGTGAGGAACAAAGCCGACTTTATTGCCTCTAAAGATGGTGTTCTAATTGTGCAAATTTGATTGCATATTACATCTGGAAAGTCCCAGTTATTATAGATCATATTTTACTAATATTACCACTTTTGTTTCAAAAAAATCTGGATGTTACACAGGTGTGACCACCCACCCTTAAGGGGAAGCAATTTTGTTAAACTGTCTGAAGCTAAATCAGCTGCAGTTGTAAAAAGTAGACAAGCTTTTACACAGAAACTGGTGCCTTTTTTTACTTAAAAACAAGCCTTTTCCTTTCTGTCTCAGAAAGCTGGACTATCATTCATTTCAATGACAAATCTTTCCTCTTCCTACGAAATCTTGATTTTTCCTAGACTTAAGCAATCATGTCTGTGATCATGCTACTGAAATAAGGAGATCCTGAAAGACCAGCAGACTGAGAGATGACTGAGAAGTTGGAGCCATGGCTATTTTTCTAGGTAAGATATCCTTCTGTTAATAGTATGGAGAAGCAGTGATGATCTAGCACAGTCAGAACTGGATCTGCTTGCTCTGAGCAGCTGGGAGAGCAAAGGTGAAGTGTCAGCTATTTAGTGTAATTCCATGTGTTATAAAAATCCAGTGTCATGGGAGTGCCGTATTGCCTTGGCTTGTCAGACTGGTCCTTCTGTGGTACAGATTATGTCTGAGTCTGTCTGAGTTGGCTCGGTGTTTGAGATAAGGAAAGACTTTGAATCTTGTTAAAATCCCTTAAGAAACCAGACACCTGAACTGCAAACAGATGACATAAGCAGCAGCAGTCAATAATTTGGAAGTTTATCTCTCACTTGTACAATTCAGTGGGTGTTTAAACATTGATTTTCTCAAAATTAGAATCAGGCTCCCAGGTTCTAAATTAATTTTTAACTAATGTAGAGAAGGAAATGCTTCATTAAATTGCTGCTACTGTATTACTTGTCACAACACCAACACCACCTTCTGCTGTTGCAGAGGCCTCAGTTCAGCAGCCTCTCATTCTCCTAACTGCTTGAAATCAATAACACTATATTCAGTCCTCCAGAAAACAGTGAAAAGGCTGTTAGCCTAAACCTCATATAGGGCTAAAAGAAATGGAATCTTATGTGATCATTATTTACATTTAAGTGTAAAATAAGGGTTGAAAAATAGTCTTTTAATGCTGAAGTGTTAAAGATTTGTTGTTTACCTAGGACTTTGTGTCAGGAATTTCCATTGTTTCATGGACTCTCTGTGGACTCCAAGGCATATAAAATATTCTGACCTGCAGCCCGAGGTCAAAGCACGAACCTCTTCCTGAAGTTTTCAACTTTGCATGGAGCTGCTAGACTAGAATCTATTAATGTGATGTTCAGTTTACCCTCATTTTCCTTTCATTAAGGGAAATGGGGACATTCGGTAAATTTACCAGTCAGCTGTGCTTGATATTACTGGATCAGGTGAGGCAGTCACAAGTTTCGTGAAGTGCCCTCAATGCAAGAGCAATTAGAACCTGATAATCTTTTATTGTTCTTGTCACTTGCAGGGTTTTTTAAATATAATATGACAGAAACAAGTGCAGTGGGATGATTTTTATTATACCAAGATGATCTAGCATTGCTGTCAAGTTAAGTTATAGTTTTAAGAGGAAATCACCAAATTGTACATTTATGGTTCTGCTATGGTAAATCACACCATCATAATTCAGATAGAAACTCTATAATAATAATACTATCACCTCTATTTTTTCTATTAATTCTTCTATTTATCAATGAGCAGAGAAATAACAGCCAATGTATATCCAGTACACATAAGTGAGTTTGTATGTAGCTGCTACATATTCCTTTTAAAAGTAAAGCAGCATCTGTACAATCTGTTGCATGTTCCTATAGCTATAAATGGACATGTGAAAGCAAACACAGTTGCATATCAACAGGTTAGGCCATCAGACTACTTTGACCCTTTGAGGTCAATGAAAATAATGTTAAGGATTTCAGTGAGCTTTACAGTTACATTCTGGGTATTTGTACTTATTCACCACAGATGTGTATTTTGACTGCAATAGCAAACAAAAGTATTTACAGCTAAGGGTATCATCCTTAAGGCATGACTATATTGCTTTCACTTACTAACCAAAACTTGCTTGGTTTCATTCAGGAGGCTTTTACACAACTTCACTCTCATTGCAGTAAAATAAAAACAAAAATTTACTTAATTTTTTTTTTGCCTCCTGACATAATTTCAAAAAAGAATTTGGTGGGTCATGAATGGCTTCAGTTAAGTAAAAATATGTTTAATTTGTGTAAGTGAATAATTTGAAACAATCAGGTTTAGAAATTTAAATTAACATAATGAACAGAAGAAAATGCCTCTTCTAACCATGATGTTGTTTTAGGTTGAATACATTTCATTGTTGACATTTGAATTTGTTACTGGTTGAAGTTTAAATCATAACAGCGAAGGCATATTTGTTTCAGGTTTAAATTTCTCTTTGCTTAATATAGCTGTCAAGTCAGAAAAATTCAGATAAGACAAATGACGTTTTTAAATAAAGAAATATTTTATAAGGTGGTTAAATTTCGTTTGTCTTAGCTTCAAAAAGGAATGGGTTATTTCAAATTTGCAAATTCATGAGCAACCAATTATGTATCTGATTTGCTTCATTTGTAAAGGCAAGCTGAAGAAAACTATTTCTTGCTGATGTTCACAATAAACATACCCCCTGGTTTCCCAAACCATTGGAGATAATGGGTTGTAAAATCTATATTAAAGTACCTGATGAAGAAAGAGCTTTTCTTCTAGTTGTCTGTTTCACCTGATAACCTTTCTAAATGATCTGACAACAAGCAGGCTTAAATGCAAATTCTGTGTCTATTCAGAAGGATTCTCTTGACAGAGCTAAGAAATAGTACAGGTCAAAAAAAACTTGAGGGGATCATATTCAGTTGAAATGAATGATTCTTCCAAAACAGCATTTCTTATCTGGGGTGCAATTTGCAAAATTTCATTTGGAGAGGGAAAAAAGTCACTACAACGTTAAAAAATCTAATTTCACCATTTTCATAACAATTAAGTTTTGCTTTTGATTTTACTACTTGAATTTTCTATTTCTATTGTGGTTTTTTCCCCTACTCTGTAAATTACAGCACTTTAAAAAGTTTAACCAGGCACAGGAATTTTCCCTCTCTTATGTCACCCCTGTTGACATAAAACTTGTCTTCCTGGAGGGTTTGGAGTCTGAAAGATTTGTTATACGTTGAAAATTTTTCCCAAAATGGAACTTCCAGCTCTAAGAGTTGATTTGCTAAAAGTTCTTTACTGTTTGATTCAGATTTCATGTAAAAGAGTGATAATCTTGCAAGAGGTTGTCTCAAAGTGTCCAGTGCTGGGTGCACCTGCAGTAGAGGTGAGCAGACCAATGGAGGAGGTCATAGATATACATCTCAGGCAATTCAGGACAGACCTGGCTGTCCACAATTAAAAGCTTACACTCCCATAGTGATGACCTGGTTCTGTGGGTTATTTTTAAAGTAAAACCTGCCCACCTCAGTGTAAGGAAAGTGAGGTTGGACCAGATGATGCCACCGTGGTCCCTTCCAACCTTACCCTGTCTGTGATTCAGTGAAAGGAATGAACCCATTTTCCATCCAGGAGGATTATCAGGGCTGGAGGTGAGATATGGCAGGTACACGCCACTGGGACCCAGGTGTGGATGACATTTCTGATGTGCTCCTGACCACAGAGTCTCCGTCTTGGCTAATTATTATGTAGTGATTGCTGAGCTGGGGGACACTGAGTGGTTCCATACCCCATGACTGCCTTTTATTGTGCTGCTGTGAGGGCTCTGGCTCCCTGAATGCTCTCATCAGGGAGCCTGTGCACCCATTTTTTAAAGTTACCTCAATCCTTTATAGATTCAGGCCTTTGGTAAAAATAAAACTGCAGCTGAATCAGAGGACATTTAGGGCAGGACTATCAAAAATGGAGTTATTTAACAAAGATAATATCCTGTTCAGATGTCACAGTGCACTATTTTGTAGTGAAACTGTTCCATTTTAATTACTTGGCAAATCTGAAAAAAATAAAAAATACTGGCTGGATTTTCAAAGTTTTCTGTACTTGTACTTTCAATTAACTTCACTGCTTATATACTATTGTTTATGTTAAGTATTCTCCATTGCTATTAAATTTATATTTTTCACACAGTCTCTTTGGGGTTTTTTGTTTTGTTTGATATTCCACAGAGATATATAATTCCTTTAAGGAAAGAGTATATTTTACATTACTTCACATGGCTCATTGTTTTGACTGTTGCTGTGTATTTCTGACAACACATTCAGGCTTTTTTGAAAGTTTTGTTGTAACTGACTGCCAGCATCTGAAGGAGCACTTCAGGACTAATGCTTGAAATGTATATACCTTTTCCAGGCCAGTTGAGTAATGAAAACATATTTAATTATTTCCAGCCTCTCAAACGGTGAACAGTGTAATTAACTATGATGTGTATTTCCAGGCTAATTAGAGCAAACTGTAGTACCAAACTAATTGGACACAAAAGTACCTCTGTAGAGCAATAAAACAAGTTTATCACTTGTATTTGTCATAAAAGTAACATGAAAGTGGTATGAATACAGTATGCATAAAAAATGTAGGAAAACTGTTAAAATAATCTTCAAGGCAAGATGAATTTCTGTCAGTTCCTTTCAGAATCAAGTGTGTCTTTGCCTTATTTGATTCAAGTGTCCTTCCTTTGAAGTGTAGCTGCCCACCAGCATGCTGGACCTCATGTCACACAACTCCCTATACCATCTTCTTAGGAAGGAAAATCTTTCCATACAGAATCCATACTTGGATTCTCATGAATCCACTGACACATACTCTCAAGATTTTATGACATCTGGTATTTTTCCTAAAAACTTATGGAGTCATACTAAATTTTATGAATTGCAGCTTTCTTAGGAGTGGAAAAACTTCTACAGGATATGTCTGAGAATTCTGTCTTGTCCTAAAAGGTAAAAAAAAACCTAGGAAAAGAAAAAAAATCACCCAAACCAACAAAACAAAAGTACATCAATAACATTATAGTGATTCTCTGAAGGATTTGAAGCTAGTTTCACCATACTGGCAAGGTTTGCATCCAGATCCTGAATTTTGGCTGTCTGAGAACAGAAAAAAGTATACTCAAGCCTATTGCATCGTTGTCTTAATAAGTGTATCTAGCCTTCCTTGGATTCTTTCCATCCTTTGGGGAAAGGGAATGGAAAGGGAGTGGGGGAAAGATAAGGGGGGGAGGGGAGGAGAGGAGGAGAGGCGAGGAGAGGAGAGGCGAGGAGAGGAGAGGAGAGGAGAGGAGAGGAGAGGAGAGGAGAGGAGAGGAGAGGAGAGGAGAGGAGAAGAGAAGAGAAGAGAAGGGAAGAGAAAAGAGAAGAGAAGAGCTCTCCCCACAAAATAGAAGTGTTTCTATCTTGTTACTTTTTCTTCATTGCTCTTTCCCCATTTTTGTAATCTCATTATAAACAGATAATTTTGTGTAAATAAAGATAATGAAGTACTATATTTACATTTCCTTCAAACTGCAGCCTAAATCTTTCTGTCTGATTCTGTGAAATATTTTGGGGGTTGACTTCTGAGTCATAGTGCACAGCAGAGTCAGGAAAAATTCAGATGGGTTTAATTTTTACAGGCCTGTTAGTCTCACTTCGGTGCCTGGTAAGTTATGGAGAAGATTATTCTGGGGGATATTGAAAAACGCCTGAAGGACAACACAGTCATCAGCCAGCATGGCTTCATGAGGGGAAAGTCCTGCATATCAAACCTGATTTTCTTTTATGACAAGGTAACCAACCTAGTTGATCAAGAGAAGCCAGTTGATGCAATCTTGAATTTCAGCAAAGCTTTTGATACTGTCTCTCATGAAATCCTTCTGGAAAAAATGTCCAGCCTTCAGCTGCATAAAAACATCCTGTGAAGGGTGAGCGAGTGGTTCATGGGTCAGGCGCAAAGGGTTACATTGAATGGGTGTTGCTGCCATCCAGGCACTAGTGGGGTTCTGCAGGCCTCCATCTTAGGCCCAGCTCTCTTCAACATGTTCATTAACAAATTGAATGCAGGACTTGAAGGAATACTAAGCAACTTTGTAGATGATACAAAATTAGGAGGAGCTGCTGACTCCCTTAAAGAGAGGCCCTGCGAGGAGACGTCAACAAATCAGAGGGCTGGGCAATCACCAACTGTATGAAGCTTAACTAAGACAAGTGACAGATTCTGCACCTGGAATGGGGAGCCCTGGATGTACGACAGACTGGGGAGGGAGAGGCTGGAGAGTAGCACCGCAGAAAGGGACCTGGGGGTCCTGGTCAATGGCAAGTTGAACATGAGTGAGCTGTGCCCTGGCAGCCAGGAGGGCCGAGCGTGTCCTGGGGTTCATCAGGCACAGCATCGCCGGCTGGGCAAGGGAGGGGATTGTCCTGCTCTGCTCTGCACTTGAGTGGCCTCACCTGTGTGCAGTCCTGTGTGCACTTTAGGGTATCATAATATAAGAAAAACATTAAACAATTAGAGAGCATTCAGAGGAGGACCATGAGGATGATGAAGGGTCTGGAGGGGAAGCCATGTGAGGAGTGGCTGAGGTCACTTGGTCTGTTCAGCCTGGACAAGAGGAGACTGAGGGGAGACCTCAACTGCAGTTACAACTTCCTGTGAGGGGAAGAGGAGGGGCAGACACTGATCTCTTCTCTGTGGTGCCCAGTGACAGGACTGAGGGAATGGCCTGAACTTGTCAGGAGAGGTTTAGTTTGGATATTAGGAAAGGTTTATCACCCAGACGGTGGTTGGGCACCTGAACAGGCTCCCCAGGGAAGTGGTCACAGCACCAAGCCTGACAGAGCTTAAGAAGCATTTGGACAATGTTCTCAGGCACATGGTGTGATTCTTTGGACTGTCCGTTACAGGAGTTGGACTTCACTGATCCTCGTGAGTCCCTTCCCAGCTCAGAATATTCAGAGATTCTGTGATTTTGTAATGCCAGAGCATAACTGGTTTTAACTGTGGAAATGAGAAAGTGGCAGAAATTTTCTTGTTATTCAAAGAATGACTACAACAGAAGCAAGTGAGTTCCTTCACTGGGTATGTCAAAATCCTCAAAATAAAGATGGCAAACATAATTTTGCATTTTTCTGCTTCAGTACCAACCAAGAAACTAGTTGTGAAGAGGTGGAAGGTGGCAGGCACCTCTGCTATCTCTCCCTGGCAATCAAACTCTCTTACAGATCCATCGCCAGGGATCTGGCATAATTTGGTTGTTTTTCATGAAGAGAAGAACAGATCCCTCCTTTAAAAGGCATAATCATTGTATTTATTTCTGTGATTTCAAACATGGGTCGCAGCGAGTATTTCTCATCTGATCTGGGCTATTAATGGAGTGTTAGAAGGGGAAAACACATCAAAACCAAAACACATCTGAAACTTCTTTTAAATGTTAACACTTAAGATAATATTTGTTATCTTTACTGTATTATATTGGGGAAGTGTCTCATGTTCTACTTGTTCTTCCAAGAATCCCATGTGGTCACATCTGTAACAATGATGGTGCTGGGAAAAATTAGCAATGGCCTGAACTGTAGTGGGGTCTGCTTATGCCTAAAAAATGGAAGCTCTACAGTCCATAACTACAGTTAAACTGTAACCTGAGACTGCTTATACCCAGTCAGACATGAAATGAGACTGTAAGCTCCTGAACCCTTGACAACAATGTCATTCCCATTGATGTTATCACCAGTTAAACTATACTCACTGGGAATTAATTGTCAAAAAAATCCAAGTAGAGAAAAAGCTGCTGTGCATGCAGTTGTTCACTGTAAATAGAGAGAGATTAAGAAATATTTTCCCCACACATGCCATTGAATCTGCACTTGTATAGACTAAATATAAAATGCTTTGACATTTTCAGACTTTTACTTAAAAGGGTTCACAGCTAACTAAAGGAGACAATTCTGCTAGCTTTGATATACAGCTGTTCAAATAATTTAGGCATTAGGGAGATGACCTGCAGGACTATTTTCATTTGAGCTTTTGTTTTTTAAAGGACTGTGTTTTTCGTTTAATTTGTCTAAGAGCTGTAGACCTTGTGTCCTCAGCAGAGAGAAGATGAACAATACAAAAAGCTTAAGAGGAAACAGACACAGAAATTAGGTTTTTGGGTTTGTTTGTTGTTGTTTGTTTGTTGTTTCTTTTCCAAATCCTTCTCTTCCCACTTGCAGTAAGAGGCAGCAACATCATCTTACTGCGGCAGGGCCCAGAGCATGCTAATAGCCTTTATCAGCCCTGACCTGACTCCTCTGAGGCATCCAGCCCTGAAATGGTCTCATTTAAGCTCAGGTTTGTGAATTTAATCATTTCCTGATGTGAACTCATTAGTGCTGTTAGACCCCTTGTTTAGGCGTGCTGTGTTGTCTCTAGCCCTCTCTCTGTCCCCAGTGTTTTTTGTCACTGACTGAGCTTTCTCCTTGTCATGCTGGTGGTTCATGTTGCCAGCACTGGGTCTGCCTGATGTGTTAGGCTCCTGTTCCCCTTGGCACCCAGCTGCTGAGAGGACAGTGGTCCTTGCTGTTCCCAGAGGTGCAGTGCATATGTGTCACTTGATCCCCACGCAGTCCTCTGGAAGACAAGGACAATCCCGGTGCCTTTGCTGTTATGCTCTGGAAAAAGTCTTCCTTTGGATCATTGTTTAGTGCATACTTTTGTCTTGAGCAGGAAAGGAAGAATGATTTTTCTTAAATAATTAAGCATTACGTGATAACTTACAATGCAGTGATCTAATTCTCAAGACGTGGAAAAATTTCAATAACTCCAGTTTTTCTGATTGCTCTGTAGAATGGTTTGTACCTTTTGGAGGTAACTAAAGCCTGGAGTAATTGAGCTGTGCTCTTGGCCATTTCTCATAAAAGAAGCAAGAAACAGATGATTAAGAGGTATGTTCCATGTATGCCAGTCAGGGGAAAAATAGTTTTGCTGGAGGTGCAGGACAGATTGACTTTAATCCAATTTCTGCCTTCACAGCAGTGAAAAGGGTGTAGAGTGAATATGTATGTCTTGGAACAGGCTAACCTTGCTTGTGTCAGCCCTGTTGTGTCTTAATCTCTACTAATACTGAAAGAGAATTTGAGGCAATCACCGGAATACATTGCATCTTAGTGCAGATAAAGCTCGGAGATGGATTTAAGCCCTTTGCATTTTTCTGCGGTAGCATGAAAAAGAGATTCATTTATCCACTTGATGCACTTAGTTGAAGTGAAATATACTGTACTAGTCGAACACAGCTGAGGAAAATATTTGAGGTTTACTTATTAGCATAGGTTTAAAACCACTAACAGATGCCAGTCTTCATTTTGCAAAGGCTATTCTGCATGTGAAAGAAAGAATAGCTCAGGTTTTCATAGTTCACAGTGAACCACATGTTCAGACTGGACTTAGACCTAAGGAAATAGTCTTTTTCTCTGGGTTGCCAGCTGATGTTCAATCTCTGCTACCAATGTTTACAAGGAACAATTTTTTGTACATTGTCCACATCCCCCATCTGGGTTTTGACTAGGTCTATGAAACAAATAAGATTAGCAGGGGGAAACAGCTCAAAACATAATTTCTTTCTGTATAAAGGCTCAGCTACACTTCCCTTCTTAGGTAAAGTAAGAGATTTATTTGTGAAGGACCCTTAATATGAACACATACATGTAATATATATACAATGCATTTCAAGCATTTTTTGCAGTTTCTTGATTTTTAGTGAGTTATTGTTGGTGTGCACACATGGCTGAATGCAAGACTAGTTAATATCAACTTTGATTCTTATTCATCCCTCACCTTCCCATTTATATTGTGCATCATGCTCTCCTTTATTCATCTGTGCTTAGATTTTATTCTTCCCTCTTTAGAAAATGTTGTTTCCAAAACAAGATGAAATAAACTGATATTACCACTTATTTTGAACAATGGCACTGCATTATATGAGAAATTTCTGATAAAAAACTATTAGGTGAGCACATAACCAGTAGAAAATGCTGTGTGAAATGTAAGGAGAACATCTAAGTGTTGACCAGTTTCCAGAAAATTTACACTTCAGGTATGTTTTTTTCTGAGTTTCAAGAAGTGTATAGAAGAACATATACTTGATTTGATGAGCTAAAAATGTGTATACAATGAAATTATCTGGAAATATCTGTAATGGACTTTTGCAACCAAGGCCACCTTCACTAACAGAGGCTTATCAGGTGCTAGTATGTATTGATTAATGACAGGATTAAAAGGGACACCAGGCAGTATGACATACACACCAACAGACACTTTTCCATCCTGTGCAAAGGTAAAAATTGAACTAAAATGCTGAAAGTGATAACTCTAAGAGTGATAAAAGTCATTATTGCTGTGCCTCTTCTTTGCATGGCAATTGTCTTGAGTTTTAAAACGTTGGACAAACAGATTTCTTGTGCAATGTCCTGGAGAGATAGACACCAGGACCAAGCTACTCAACAGCCAAGACTCTAATTTGGGGAGGGACATAGGAGAAAAAGTAGATTAGGTACCTTACCTAGTCAATAAGAAAAACAGAGAGAAGGCTTTTGTTTGATTCTGCTCCTCTGCATTTTTCTCCTTATTTCTAGGCTCAACACTTTTCCATGTTTATTCAATCTTTTCCCTTGAAATGGTGCTTTGGGTGTGGGATAGAGATGAACTTCTTTACGTTTATTGACTGTTATGGAGAGATAGTCTGACTGGAACTCTGAAATGATAGACTGAAATTCAAGTTCTTGCCAGTCTATGGATATCCAGATGAGCATTTTCCAATATCCTAAGAGAACAAACTGATTAGAAAAGTGGTAGATTGTATCACCTCTGGCCTTAAAATCAGTTGTCAAGAGTCTTTGCCTTGTACGTGAACCCTGATCTTTACTAGAGTTTTCAATAGACTATGATTTCACTTTCATTGGTTTTTTCTCTCTCTGTGTACATTGTATTGATACATGCTTTAAATTGTTTTCCTGATTGTGGAATTTATCATTTCACAGAATGGATAGAACTGTTCTTGAGATTTATCATTGCACTTGGAGTCCTTTTCATATATTGATAACTTGTCTGGCATAATTGTGATGGAAGGTGATAGTTTTTCTGACCTTTTCTTTCTTTTAAGTCCTGTTCATGGATGAAATTTTTTTCTTATATTACAGTAATATCTGCAAGATAATAAATATCCTTGAGCTTACTCGTTATTAATTAATGTCTTATCAGACAACTTATTGTTTTTGTATTTATATAGCATTAGCATGTTTTTTTCCCTCCACTTCATTACAGATCATATTTCTATAAATGCTGGATGGCTGCCTAGTTTTATTTTTCTGTATGTACAGCAGTAACAGAAAGATCTGTGTATGTCTTTACAGATGGAAATGGTCAGATCATATGAAATCAATTGTGAAGACCATATTGGAAATCTAAGCAAGATGATTTTTCTAGCAATGGCAATATTTTGCTTACAAGCAACGAGCTTCAACTTCACTCTTAGTAAAGTGCATTTGACTGTTTGGAAGGACTTCAAGAACTGTAAAGGCATTCATAACTATCAGCTGAATTTCAGGTGAAGACTTGAGGTCTGACAATAGGCTGGAGAAAAGGCTGCAGCAGGCAGCACATTATTGATTATGGGAATATTATGTACTACAGTATACCTCACATACTTTTTGTTTATACTTACAGTTTACTTACTTACTTACACTAAGTACAGTTGGGGAGACCACAGACAAAAAAGCAGGCCAGAAGAAAATGGCACTTAAGGTCTCTGTATCTTCTTTCTTTTCTCCCACCTGTTATGCCCTACAATCAGAATGTAGTAAGGCATTTCTCTAGCAAAAAAGGATGTCTTAAAAAAACCCCAAAACACCCAACCAAAACTGTGTAAAATTTCTGTGATCCTTTCTATGTATTTATATCTCCAAGATTTCACTTTCATAGAAAATCTCAAGTTAGCTGTCCTCCCACTCTGCTGGGGAGTGAAGTGTGTCAAGTGAAGCATCTCCAAGCCCCAGAAGAAAATGCTATCTTGGTAAGCTTCTCTGCAAGATATCCTCCTGATAGGATAGCTCCCTTTCATCCCCTCACTCAGTCTGCAGCAGTTTTCCCACCCAGTCTGCCCCTTTTCATGTTTTATTTTCTCAAGACTTTCCCATTTTCATCCTTAACCTATGAGCACTTTTTCCAGATGTGTGGCAAACACTGCCTTTTTAGAACACAGTTTTGAAAACAAAAACATTCCAGGGGCTAATTTATCTCAGAACATTGATGTCTTTGTGTGAGTAGATACCAGATGAGTTCAGAAGCTTGGGGGAGGCCTCTCCTTTCAGCCTTCCTGGTAATATGAGTCAAAGCTCTATGTACTCAGCATGAAGAGGAAACCTGCTTCCTCTAGCACCGGATGGGGCAGAAAAATATCTGCAGCTGAGCTGATACAAGTCCTTATGGTGGTTTAGTTGTTTATTTTGAGATTTTGCTATTTCATGATTTGGTAGAGTCATTCTGTAATTATTACAAGGTGTGTAATGCTTTTAATTCCTCTTAGCAAAATGCTTGAAGCTGATTTCAGTGACAGATTACAAATTTGAAAACAGAAATGGGTTCTTTGATTTGACCTGTCTTCTCTGATGAGGAGATATGAACCCTATAAATAAAGTAGTACCTATTGAGGCTGCTAGAGACCATGGCCCATGTTTATGGAGGTACAAGGCTTTTTAATAAGCTACTATTTTATCTACTCTACAGTGAAGGAGGCTGGGAAGATTAAGGCACTAAGAGGAATGTATGAGCTATATCTAGACACTAGCATGAAGTGTGTCTGAGAAAGTGAGTACCAAAACACCAGTAAGATGAGACCAGAGATGCCTTGGGATGAAAGCTACTAATAAAAACACTTGTGTTTTGGGAATTTCTCCTGAAAATATGAACGTGCTAGAGAAAGTGTAGTCTTCAAATTAAATTAATGAATCCTAAATTACTGACTGTTTTGCTATGTGTGGAGCTGCTTTTTAAGGCATTTTAGTTAATTTTGATTTGAGGCTCTTGACTTCCCCTGAAAGCTAATCTAAGGCCCTGTTTCACTAAAACAGCTCAAATATTTTCAGATTATTTCTTAGAACTTTATGGACAGAGCCTGAAATAGTTCTTGTCTGTATTAACACACATCCAGGAAATATCTAATGGCTCAAACCAAGACCAGTGCAGCTGCTGTAGAGGAGATGTTCATAATCTTAAACATCTTGGAAAGATACATGCTGTAATAATGGATCATGACAGCTAAAAACAAGGTCCTTTCCAGTCTTTTTCATTACTCAGACTTAGCACTACTTGAATAATGTCAAGAATTATTTGTGAGTAATTTAGTTCACAACTGACACAAATACTTACTGAATACACTCTTTCTACTTGTGATCCATCATAGCAGAGACATAGTTAGAAAGTAAATGTAACGAACATTTCCTTTCAAGCAGGCTTGTCTAAATGCATATGAAAAATGTAGGTTTCTAAAAAATGTTTTAAAAATATCAGGACAAACATTAAGTAGCACATGTATCTTCACAGTTTTTGATCCCAAAATTAATATTTTGACAAAATGGTTTTGACTTTCCCTGCCCATTCATTCCTTGATCACACCTCTGACATTGACAGTAAATTGCTGCCTAGTGTAGGTAGATGAATAGGATGAAATCTAAGCAAAATATACGTTATTCCTACAAGTTGTCAACTATTCATGAGAGAATAATGATCTTTAGTCTTAATCAGCTTGGATCCAGAAAAAAGCATTAATTGTTTTCATCCCATTGTTCTATGTTATGCACAAACTTGTATAATACTTGCTCATTTTAATTTAATTTGTATAATCTAAAAGGTTTTTCTTCATAGGTGTGTAAGAAACAGGGTGAAACTTTTTCTTTGATTATACACTTATGTTGTTGCATGTCCTTAGGATTTTTAGTTTGAACCTGAGGCCTACCTTTTATTTTCAGAGGTTTTGGGGTGACTGTTAGTACTGCTCATGAATTAAATGCAGGAGATACTTCAACAGTGACACTAAGTGTGAGTGACATTTGATTAGATAGATTGATTAGGTTAAACTACCTAAGTTTGTCTTGTCAATTGTAAATTCTTTTTCATTCCCTCTCACAGATGAGAGACAGATTTATGTACTGTATACCATCAGAACAATATGCATTAAAGACAGTCAGTTAAAGAAAAAATGTAAGAAAGAATTTGTGTAATTGGCTCACTAAGGACTAGAAATGAAATTATGGCAGGTTGAGCTTTCAGTAGTGTAAATTATCCACCATGTTTTATGGATTATTAAGCATAAATGGAAAGATAATCTAATGGCATTACAGGATCGCTTGCAGAATTTAAAATTCTTTCCCAGAATGATTTTCATTACATCTGTTTAAGAGATGTTCAGTAGTTCTTGTTCTTTAAAAAATCCACCACTGGAGTTACTTCAGAAAAAGGTTTCAGATAAGGATGTTTTCATTTCTGGTCATATTTGTCGTGTTTTGTCTGAATAATTTAAAAAGGCTTTATCCTTCTTAGTTGGCTATTTACTCTCTTTTAAAGGAATAAAGTGTGGCTTGTTGGTTTAATATTCTTTAAAAAGTTTTTCTTGAACAAGATATGTCTTTTATCAATGTTTTCACATCCTAAAAGAAATCCATTGTGACTTCCTGGGATTCTCTCAAAGTCAACAGAAAGGCAAGCATTCACCCTTATTTTAGCTGCATTTATGAGAAATGTGGTTAATCAGGGATAAGAAGGATCAGTTTTCGGAAGAATTATTAGGAATGTGCTACAATGTCACACAGATTAACCTGTGGGTTGATAGATTTCCCCTGGATTTCCTCTTCAGATGAGTTGTCACCTGTGAAGTAGATAGGATGCTGCTTTGACAAAAGGGCTTGTTAGAGTCTTATACTTCATAGATTTTTATAGTTTAATAGTTTGTAGCTGGTAAGAAGCCTCCTTTCTTGTTGCATTCCTCTGAGCTGAAAAATAGAGTGATGTGAATATGAATCAGAGTGACCAGGCTGGGCCATTTGAGCATTGTTTCTAACAGGTTTTGCTGAACAGTTCCTTTCCTTACGTACGATCTTTCCGTATGAAAACTGCAAAGCTGATTATGACCTTTCTGCACTAAAAACATAAACCCAGCTAATGTAGTTGTGGATTCTTTGGGTCCTGGACTAACAGAATGTTGCTCCAGTTTGGCCTTGATGCTTTCTCTGTCTTTGCTTACCCTAATTTCATTCATTCCAAGCAAGGTTGAACTTGTTTGCTAATGGAGGAGGGTATCTCTAGATTTTTCAGCAAGTAGTTTGTTTTATGAGAAAGAAGTCAACAGAATTGCCTTTTCCAGCTCCCAGGATGGCTGATATTGGATCAACCTGAAGATCAGGATTAGTAGAGCAGTTTGTGCATGTGTAGCAAGCACCCTGTCAAAACTGATTGGATCATTTTTACATTTCCAATGTTACAACCCCAGAAGCTATAGGGAATGTTCCATTGCTATAAAACTTTATTCTTTACTACCCCTACCATTAAACAGTATCCTCTAAGGCCTGAAATATTTTATCTAACTATTATACCAATTTTATTTTAAATTGACTTTGGAATTAAAGATGATGTGGTTTCTTTATCTGTACTAATGAATGCATTTTCACAGTAAGGATGATTGATTTTAAACCTTGTCTGCTCCATTAACCTGTGACAGTACATAGCATTAATCCTAAACTTCTTCAATACCTGATTTTACAATTGAAAAAAAAAATTGTCTTGTAGGAGAATATTTTTGGTCAGTTAATAAGTATTTCAGATGTTGAGCCAAAAATCCATCTGGAAGTATCTGAGAATTAATGTCTGTGATTTTTTTAAAAGATTTTTTGGCATTTTTTTGGCAAGAACACAAGTGATAATAGAATTGAGAGTGCCACAGCCAGATTGCACCTGGGGGGGGGAGGGGAGGAGTGATTTGGTTTCTATGTTGCTGCTGCTGTGAATGCTGACATCTCTGAAATCTCATGAGGTTGTTTTGAGTTTAAGGGCTACAATTAAGATTAAAATGTAGTTCATGAACACAATATAGTCCTAAAGGCAGTCCCTATGCCAGAACAGACCCAAGGGGTGTTTCATCCAAATTGTGCTTTTATGACAGGGGAGGTAGAGAATAACTGGGCAATAAACAATTCTGTAACATCTGACACTGTTTATTACTCCTGAAAGTGGCCTAATGTAAAGATGGGGGGATGTTACTGTCACGTGATACTTGCTCTGACCAGGGAGTGGACACTTTGGGTGTCTAATATGATATCCATAGTGACCAAGACTGTGTCCCTATTAAGAAACTGGGACTCAGATCAGCATTTTGTCTCTTCAGTCTGGTTGGACAAGCTGTATATATCATGGGTTCCTTAATATTTTCTTAATCTTTTTTTCTTTTTTGTCAATATATCAAGTAATTCTTACTTGTGCATCTTAAGATAAGTAATGGATTTAATTTTAGGAATTGTAAGAAAAACAGGAATTTCTAATCTTCTTCTAGAAAATACTTGGGTTTAGAGAGTAGGCTTTCTCTGATAGTGGCTGAAACATTTTTTTAACTGTTTTACATGGAAAAATCTAGGTGAAAACAGTCAGCTGCTAAATATAAGATCTGAAAATCTTTGGGCATGTGCAAGGTCAGCAGAAAAAGTAAATAATATAGACCACAAACTGAGTCAAAAGTACACATGGTGTTGCTAAAAAGTAAGCATCCAATCAGACATATGAACAAAGCTGTAGTTTGGAAGGTGCAAGGGTAAACTGCAGGGACTAGGCTTTCAGCCATTAGTACCTTTGAGCTCATTGCTTAAGTGATTGCTAGCCCAATTGAAGAGAGCCAAGGAAACAGTTCAGGATATAACCTACAAAACTGGAATAAGAAGGAGGGTGTAATCTGTTATTTGTTTACATGGTGGGTGAAGCAAGAAGTAATGCATTTGAACTGCACAAAGAAATTCCTCCTCAGGTCTCTGTTAGCCCCTTTTGTCCATGATGATATAGTACTATAAATACTCTGAGCTATATCAAATACAGATGCTATTGAAATCTTTTAGATAAATGTGAGAAAACAAGGGGGGTAATTAAAAAATACAAACAAACAACCCAAACAAAAACGAAAACAACAAAAAAAAGCCTCAAAACCGCAACAACAAACAATCTATCCAAACATAGCACAGGACCACTAAAACAGCAACATGAAAACCTCCCGGGGTATTGAAACAATGTGGTTTGGGAGCTTTGAAAGACAGTATTTTGAGTAAGGAGGTTAATATATTTGTGGGAGAAATCAGACGGCTCAAATCGATTCAGAGAAGCAGAAATTCAAGACTGTTCAGAGATGACCTCACAGGAAGAAGATGAAGGCTTCTAAGTCGAGATCCAGCTCGTAGACTTTGAGAAGTGATGAAACTTTTGTTGATTTTCTGTGTTATGTTCTTGATGCCTTAGGATTTTAGCTTTTATATTTTCATATCCTGTAATGCTTTAGTGTGTAACTCCATATAGCCTGTTAGCTACTGCTCTTCCATTCTGGTCAGACAAAACAAATCCTCTCTAGGCCTGAATTTCAAGGACACCTTACTGTCTGAGGCCCTGAAATATGTAAACAAAGTGGATTAAGGGGGAGAAAACTGTGGGTAAGTGAGTTCATTACCAAAAGCTGTAACTGGAGAATTAACCCCTGATATGCAAACGGATCAAACATATAAAGGTATGAAAAACTCGTGACTAGTCATCCATTTTGGGTGTAGCCCCTAGAGCATTTGATTGACCAAAGTGTACCTGAAGGCCCTTCAATAAATATACCTGCTTTTAGTCTCCTAATTTTGTCTAGCCTCTGTTTTTTAGGTAGCCCCATCAAGGCATCATTCTCAGGAAAATTTCCCTCCTTCATTTAACAAGAAAAATCTACAATAGTTCGATACCTTGTTATTTTGATACAATCCTTACTTTATAAAATAAATAACAAAATGCACAAGATATTCTTTATTTATAATTACTCTGCTCAATAAGGAGTATAGCTTGATTATTAAAATATCCAGTAATTATTTTAGTCCTGACTTAGAGCTGGAAGAAATTTCCCAATGCAAAGCATTTCTGGGCTTGTGTTTAACTTGTAGTTTTTACTGACATACCATTATTAAATAGGTATAGCACAGAACTACTGAGTGTACTCAGTGTTTTGTTATCAAGGCGAGGTTTAGAAATGGTATCTGGAGACCCTTACTACACATAAATATCATGTGCTTGATGCACTTGATATTAATTTTTGGTCACTAAGATGCTTGGAGGAAAAGACGTTTCTTTTAAATGAGGAAAAAATTTATAAATTGCATATTATAAGTAAGTATGTGACAAACATACTTGACTTCTGTTCAAAGAAAGGCCTGATTCATATTGCAGTTAATGCTTCAAATGTACCCCAAGATCAAGTCCTGAATTTTTATTTTTGCAATGTGCCAGTGATCAGACTGATCCTAAATTAAAGGTTTTGCTCCTTTATCCTCTTTCTGCTTCAGGATTATGTATAAATCATACCACAGATAAAGTAGTCTATTGCATAGATTCTATTAGATGTGTTTTATTGGTTTACTTCTGTGTTTGAGAATAATCAAATTCCATGCTTCAAGATATAGCTTGATCACTTTTTATCACAGGACAGTCACTGTAGCCTAGTTTCCTGGAAAGCATTTTACAAGTGTCTTTTGATTTCATCTGTCTGGTAAACTTCATTCAGTAGAATAACGGATTAGAAAGCCTGTGTTTGTAAACTTTACTCACTATAAAAGACTACAACCCTCAGCAGATGAATGACTGGTCGGTGGCAGTCTTAGACATGGACAGACTGGGCTATCAATGTTACTTGGGAGGTTCTTAAAGAGATAAGGGAATCTATGGAATTAAAGTAGGGAGAAGTCTAACAGTATTGTTTCCAGTTGAAATACATTCAGCTTATTTCACTGAGCAAATCAACACACTAAAAAAAATGTAGTGTTTTTGATAAAAGAAATCCCGCTTCAAATCCTTAAGAAATATACAATTAATATTGACAGTAAGGTGTTTCCTACTTGGAATTCCTAAGAGCAGTAGGATGACATACAATTTATAGACTGAGGAGCTGTATGTGAGAAAATGACAAATGGTGAAGTTGTCAGTCTAGGATATAGCATTTGTTGGTAAGAATATGTCATCCATGCTTAGATTTATAACAACCTTTTTACAATGATTATAAAATAATTTGGATTATGAAACTGACTTACTTTTTATGTAGTATTTAATTTTTTTTTGTATAAAATTAGCACTATATTGGCAAGTCTATGAAAGATCCTGTAAAACTGAATTATTTATTGACAAGCCCTGTAGTTTTATACCTGAAAGCATCTGTAAAAGTTGATTTTTACATTAACAAATATAAAATCCATTTCAAGAGTGCACCCTAGTAATGTTTTGGGAAGTGAATTCCACAATTTAATTACAAGTTGTACTCATGCTAACATCTGTTGCAGAGGCTTAGTTGTATTTTTGCTGGTTTAAATTTTCTCAGAAATGACTTTGTGAAACAAATACTTTTTGTCATACAGGACCAAGGAGGGAAAAGATAAAGTGGGAGAGATCATAAGCAAATACAAAAAGTTATAGCACCAACCTTAACATCTTGTCTCAGTTCAGTTTCAATGTATTCTGCTTCTTGAAGTTGAAACTGAGAAGAGGCTTGGACAATACCTGAAAGATCCTCTTATAAGACTGAGTACAGAAGAGAAGTTTTGAAGCTTAGAGGAAGACAGATCTATCTTCATAAATATTGGATAAATGGCTATCTCCTAATCATGCGAGAAATCTTATTTAGATTATTTTCTCTAGATATTGTTAGTTCTATCTTCTTTAAAAATAGTCTTGCACAGATGCTTATCCAGACCAGCTCTGATGGCCTCATATGACTCTGATGCTGCAGCTGAGCTTGTTTGGCAAGGGAACTGTTCCAGCTGGTTAATTCCTACCAATTGGTAGGTTTTTGTCATCAGATGACACTCCTGATGTCCATTGACAAATGTTACTGTTGACCCATCCTATTCCTTACAGATGACCAAACGAGCTGCTACTTCTTCCTCAAGTATGTGGTTGTATTTAGCTGTACAAATTTGGACTTCACCTTTTGATGCCTCCTAGAGGAATAGCTTGACTAGACTTCTGTTTCATTGCTCAGGAAATTCCTCCCCAGTCTTTTGAACCTGCCAGATGAGCCAGTCTCAGCTGGTACTGATGAATGGGGTCTCCCCACCTCCGCTTTCATGTTGTTGCCCAGACACATGTGGATGGGAAACAATCACTTGCTACTGTTGATGCACCAAAGGTGCAAATCATACAACCAATGTTTGTTTTGTGTATGCCCTGTGTGCATAGTAGGAGGAATTGGGAGTGCCTGACTCATGTTTTGCCAGCAATCAGAAAATCTTCTCTATATCAGAAACAAGGTAATTTCAGTGTGTCGAGATCTGATCATGTCTTCCCCACTGATTGCAAAACTAGATTTCACTGGCTCTATTTTTTCGGGCCTTATTATATGGCTCCAAACCAAGTGCTAGCAAAGGGCTGCACTATTCTCCATCCATTGCATGACAAAACTAAATAATTCAGATCCTGAATTGTAAAGTTGTGTTTATCTCAATAACTCTTTTCAGTGGAGACTACACTACATTCATTGCACCATAATATTGTCATCCTTTCCAGATCTTCCTTCCCTACAATCTCCTAAATATAAGACCATCTTTTCTTTCAGTCCCATTGAAAGACTGATTTTTTATCTGCTGTTCTTGTTAATATTTTTCTTCAATTTCTATAAGAATCACAGCCCTAGGGTTAATATTGTGAAGTATTATAATACATCAATAGATATTTAAAGTTAATAGCTATCTGTTAGTCATGAAACTATGATCAACAGTGATCACACTAACTTGTATTTAATTAGAACATAACTAAAAAAAAAACATAGCTCACTGCAGCACACCCCCACCAAACAAAAACAACAAAGTAAACCCTATAACTTACTACTATTTTCAGTGTGTATCTCCAGGTTCCAGTTAGTAACTTTCTTTTGTTTGTCAATGATTAGTCATTTAGTATTTTTTTTCTCAAGGTCCTTAAACAAATATAATGAGACACCTTCTTTTTGACAAGCAAAAGAGATGGACCTCATTACATTTTTTTATCCTCCTCTGTGTGTATTTCTCAAAGTCTTTTATAAATAGTAGATCTTGTAGTAGTTTAAAATCAGTCTTACTCATTCCATTTTTGGCGGGAAAATATTCAGTCTAATCTGCCTTGACTGTTGTACTTACATTGTCTAGGATTTCATTACATCTTTTAGTGGCAGTATGATGATTTGAGAAGTGTATGCACATCATTTACTTGTCTAGACAGCTGTGTGGAAAGCAGAAGAATCATACCATAAGAAATTGAGTCATATACCGAGCTGAAGAAGATTAGAACTGTGCTTATGAAGGTTGCTGTAATATAAATAATGCTTAGTAAGTCTTCCAAAATCTGCAACCTTGCAAAAAAAGTAACAAGTTTTTGTTTGGTAATTTTCCACTTAATGAGCCCTTTCTGTGTCTCTTAAAGGTCTTTTTAATAGGTTAAAAAATTCTCAAGCTTTATTTCTTTAAGCAGCTGTTCTGCCTTTGTTTCCAATCCCAATCAGGTACCATGTATTGAAGATATAACTCACTTTCTTAGGTTTTTTTTGTTCACTGGACTTCTTTTGACACAAGAAACAAGTTAGAAAAAACCCTTCTCATTATTATTAAGCAGCTGAAAAGCACAAACTGTAGAACAGAAAATTTCTGGAGCTAAAAGTATTTTGGGAAACATAAAAGTGTTTGTGATTCAGGTAGCTGTTTCTTTCAAAGACGTTAAAAACCCAGACTGACTAGCTAGTAGGCGTTGCTTAGTCACAAAATCCTGCATGTAGTAATCATAGCTCTAGACTATTATTCCATTTATATTTTCATTAGTGCTATAAACTCCCCTGCATGGCAGGATTTAGAGGAAAACTACATCTTGCAGAGAAATTTCAAAGTAAATACATTCTTTTCAATGATGTGTCAAAGTTGAAGAGTTTATAAAACCATGATGATTTTTAAAAATATACTGTGAAAAAATCCAAAAAGAGGTTTTTGGTGTTTTTTTTTTTTCATCTGGAGCTCCTATCTCAGTTAGAACTGGGTGCCATATTTGACTTTTGTCCCTTTCTCTCAACAAATTCTGTGAGATTTGACCCCAAAGTAGTCTAGGTGAAAACTATATTTCCTGGTGGAATTAGCATGAAAGTTTTTATTTTGGCTTTCTGGAAGAGTAATGATTCAAAAAGTATTATTTTCTACTATCATATTTGAATTTTGTTTTTATACAATTAGCAACCCATTTCTGTGATCATGTGTGTCATATACAGAGATGCTCAGGCCCAAAAAAGGATTGCTGTGTCCCAGAATATATCTAAAAGATGTCACAGAAAGATTATGAATTTTATGGATTCCTTAGCCTGAGTAGTTCCATAAAGGTATATGGCCTGATGTATTTATAACAAGCAATATAGAATTTTATATATATTTCAAAATGATAATGTTTTAAGTAAATATTTTAACCCTAGTTATGAAATTCAAAATGCATGAAACATTGGTATTATCTTACAAGTTTGAGTCACTGGATTAAAATTCATTTTACAGATTGGGTAATGAGGGCAAAAATATCAGGGATGTGGTTTCATAAAAGTCTGAGTCTACTGAGCCCTCTTTAAAATAGGTTTGATTTTCAGCTTGTGATGATCTTGGTGGGCATGCTCAATATTGTTAAAAGTTGTTCAGACTTATGGAAAAAAGGTCTATCACCCAGACGACAGAATTTTTCTTGAGAAGGAAACAAAAAAATGAACAATTTCTTTCCAGCCAGGCTTTCTTGAACTTCACTTTATTTTATTTTGTGTATGAGCAATCAAAAAAACTAAATGGGTCTTGGCTCTCAAAAAGTGAGATAGAATCAATATCATAAAATATTTTTGCCTGTTATTCACAGTCCTAAGCTTTAGGTAGCATATGCTTGATTGAATTCAAGAACCTAAAATGGTAGAAAGCACAAGTAAATCCCTATAGCTGTGGAACTGTGAAACAGCCCTAGTTCAACAAATATTAGAAAAATGGAACTGTAATGGGCATAGCAAATGTTAAGCCACAACCTTTTTGAAGATATCTAAAGCTCTGAAGTTGAAAAGGAGTCAAACATAAATTAACCAAGAAAACACAATGCTGAGTTGCTAATTGCTCCACAACAGGATGCTGTGCAGCTCTTGTGAAGCTTTAGGACTTTGACCAGAATGAGGACAAAGACTAATAGAGGGCCACAAAAAAGCCCATGGGAATCCTAGGAGGGATATTTTGCTTGCAAGTTGCTGGATGAAATTCAGTTTATGTCCCTTATAAATGGCTGTCATATCATGCAGTGGTACCTATGTAACTACTGTGGAGGATATAAATTGCTGCCTTTCAATTAAATACACTCCCAGTGAGTGGACAAGTGTAACAATTGGTAAGGTTTTTTAGACCCTGAAGCTTAGGAATTATAATAAGGAATGGGACCTCCTGGTTCATTAAACCCAATCTCATACTTCTGTAGACCATTTATATTTTAATATTTATTTTTTAAACAAATGAAATTCCATGCTAAATCTACTTTTTTTTTTTTTTTTTTTTTCTCAACTAAAGAGTCACTATTATTGGAGACCAGTTAGACAGGGAGATCATGATGCAGGGGGATTTTTGTCCCGAAGATTAGCTCAGGTGGTTAGAGCATGGTGGTAATAACACCCAAGTTGTGGGTTTTATCCCTGTATGGGCCATTCACTTAAGAGTTGGACTCAATGGTCCTTGTGGGTCCCTTCCAACTCAGAATATTCTGCGATCTTTTAGTCACACAAAAAATTTGTTATGTTCATAAACCATTGCTTTCCCTACCAGCTAAAATTTTTATTTGAATAACTCTTAAACCTCCATAACATTTAACTTGTTTGCTCTACTTATATATCTCAAAAAATATTTTCCTCAAAACTCTTTTATTTTGGTGTCCTATCAAATTCTTTTATTTTTCTGTATTTTTTCATTCTTTAAATCATCTCAGACATTTAGTTAGTCCTTCTGAAAACTGGTGATTACAATCTTGTATTTTAGATGAGATCTTAGTGCTTTATGTTTCTTTATTGAAAATATTGTTTGATACTGGAATTATTATTTTTAAGCTCGACTTAGAAACAGCTTGCAGTAAGTCTCTAATTCAGTTTTTCTCTGTTTTTTAAAAGTTTCTTATATGTTGTGATTTCAATTCTAACTTTCAGTTTTATTGTAGACAGTCTTGAGAAAACCTAGTACTGAATATTGGAAGTATATGCCTAAGTGACAACTTTTTTGACAGAGACTGTTTTGTTACCCGGGGTTGGTAATTGGTGATCCTTCTTTCATTCATGGAATCCTGTGGCTGACTTCATTATAAACTCATCCATAAAGCTATTTCAGTATCATAACCAATCTAAGATGAATTCAGACATCATTATATATAGTGAAGCATATCTATAACCTTGTAAGTGAATTTATATGCGTATATAAATTGCATATACAGTTGTCTTTCATCTACATTCTCAACTATAAGCTCCCTCTTGTCATTTTATGGCATTAGATTACATCTTGGGTAATAAGCTTTGCATGTAACTGTACCTTTCAGTCTACTGCACATTTTTAAGAGTAGTGTTATAAGTTATTTGACTGGTTTTCACAGTACATTTTGACTGATGAACTAGAAGCACACAAAGCCAGCTTTGTCATGTAATAAAATAGTTAATAATGTATTTTAGATGTAAATATACATAAGGATAATAAAGCTATGTTAATTGATATGATGATTTATCTTTCTGGACATGATTGAGAGCATGTTAGCCTAACCTATTAAAAGATTTTCTCACTGAATTAAAAATTAAATTTTAATCCTATTTGGTGAAGAGAATGCCAAAACATATGTAGTGATAAATAATGTAATGTTTATAATAAAGCATAGCTCAGTGATACATCTTGATCTACTGGTGACTTATATACTGAAAAAACATTATACAGTTGCCAAATGTAAGATCCTTCTTACAGGAACAAAAAAACTGGATTAAGTTTTCAGAATTCAGAATCTTTTATGGAAAAAAACAATGCTCAAGTCTGTACAGAATGGAAAATACTTATACTGCAGTTAAATTTCCTATAGCTTACAGGGCATCTGTGTGATATCTTCCTTGAATACCTGGAGATAAACCAAAAGAATTTATTAGAAAAAACTGACAAGTATGGCAAAACAATGACCTTGAATCTTCATCTCCTCAAAGATGGTCTGGATAATTAATATATGAATTATATTATTTTATATATAATGCGAACATATTAATAAGATAATTTCTTATTGTCCACCTTCTGTATGGAAAGCTTTTTGCCAAAGCTGATGTAATAGATCAGAAATCAGTGATTTGCTAAGTTGCAACTGGAACTGAAAATGGAAATTCCAGACTCCTGCATATTGGCATGGACTGAGACAGGATCTACATTGAGCTTGCTGTCATTTTGTCATTAAGAACGCAGAAAATAACAAAACTCAGTCAAACCTATTGAGTTTTGCACTAATGTTAATATATGAAGAAAAAATATTACAGGACCTATATAAATATATATATATACATCTAGAGTATTGCTTGGTGTAGCAGAAACAAAAGAAACTACAATTCCAAAATAGTATTGCTTTTTAGTTAGTGAAAAAATAATGAAGTATATTTAAGGAAGGTATTAGGCACACGTATGTGCCACAGTACCTTGGCAGGTAAAAGAAAACTCTCTGTGCTCCTGGAAACTCAGTTAAAAGGTGATTGAACTACTAGGTCTCATCCCCCAAAAACAGGGGGAACAGACTGATCATTTCAAGAATGTGGAAAAGCAAGCTGGAAGGTGGCACCTAGCCAGAGACTGTAAAAGAATTTCTTGTAACCAATCAGCTGAACATGTGCTTAAGGCCAGAAAGGCAAAGAAAATCTGATGCTCAAAGTCTTACAGAGAAAAAAAAAAGATAAATTTTTGATAGGAAAGAAAACATGCAGCTTGCTAATCACTGTAGTAAGCAGGGAGTTGAGGCTCAGATTTTTTCTTATTTTTTAGATCTCTATGGCTACTCTATTCAAAACAAAAGATGTAATTTAATTTCATAAATAACCTCTCACTGACTATTCAAGTGTTTGATATATCTGAAAATAATTCACTTATCTGAAGTAAAATATGAACTTTGTACCTCAATATCAGATTACTCTGTAGCTGACTGGGTCTCTTTCAGTACTCACATTATGTAGTCATTTACGCTGTGAGAAGCAGCACACTAAAACGATGGTTCGCTTTACATCCATACCACAATCAACATTTGTATGGATGACTGCTTAGAATTCAAGGGAAGTAAGAGCTGGGGCACGAACCAGCCTTTTTGTTCTGCTCATCTGAATAAGTTTGCTCCCTCAAGGCTACAGAAATGTTGAAGACGTTAAGTGTTCACTCAGAACAGAAGTTCTGTAGGCTGCATGGGGGCAGAAACTACCAAGGAATGTTTCGTATCAAATTTACACCCAACGGAGTGAGGATGAGTAATTGTTAGGTGAGAAGTTGCTATAGCTTTGTGTTAGCAGTTCTGAGTTCAGCTACAAGATATTATCTAAGACCCAACGGAGATTTGCCTAGGTGACTCAGAAAATTAGTAATGGCTTATACAATCATTTCTAGGTCAACAGTTTGTATATACTGAACTTTATTCTGGTAAATTGTCACTAGATGATGACTCTTTTGTGGTCCCTGAATTGTTATGCTATATTTGTTTTAGTGAATGGACTACTTAAAATAACTGCCACGGCAGGCCTTCTTTGGCATAGCTGCTCATTGCTGCAGTAGAAACAGAGACCTGACTGGAATGGAGCATAGAACTTCTCCATCAGCCCTAGAAACAGCTCTTTCAAAGAAGAAATGAGATGCTGCAGTGTAATATGGAAAAGGTAGAACAGAGAAATTTAAAACCATCTGAGACAACTGAACTGTCTGTTCTGATATTCTGTATCAAAAACTTAAATTCACCAAGTTTCCCCTGAGTTGACCTTGGTATCTTGTGTAAGTGACAGATCTAAAGACACTGAGATCCAGAATCACCCTTGTAAGATGCCTTCTCCTCTCAGCTGGCTACTGAAGAATGGAGGCTTTTTATGGTGAGTGCATAACTAAAATGCTTGAACCAGGATGGAAAAAATTCTGGTCTGAATCTGAAGAATCACATCACTTCCTTTAGTTGCCTATCTCCAAATTTCATCTGGTGCTTCTTCACTTTCTCTCCAAGAACTGTGTACCTCATTTCTAATCGAAATTTTCTTGTCTTCATCTTAAAATCCTTAGTTAAGATTCTGCTTCCCTATAGTTTGGATAAGCCTTTATTGTCAAGCATTGCCTGTCTGTGAAAGTTACTGTATATCATAGGTCCACCTATGAGGGCCACTGACTTCTATTTACACATTATATATGGACTAGACATTTTAGAAATTGTATTTCTGCTTCTTAATTTACACTTAGAATTTCCATGCAAAGGCTTGCATGGAAAATTAAAGACTTTTCTCTTACATTTAGATTACCTCTAGATGTGTCTTCTGCCCACAAAACAGGCTTAGTCCAATGTTTTCCGAAGGTTTTTTCATAACATATTAATTATACATATGTTAAATCAGGTTTTGACATGACTGCAGGAAATCGTGTTTTCTACTCTCTTTACAGTAGTTTCTATGTATTTTTCATTCCAGTGAATTCTTTTTCATTTCAGTGGGGTTCAAAGAGTACCTTTGCAATCTCATGAACACACTATCTACTAAATCATTAATTCAAAACATGTTTCAAAAACACAGTAAGTTTTCCAAAACACATTTTCAGAAGGGATAAGGAGACAGCATTTCATTCAAAACTGGTTGTTAGAAAGAAATTCAGAGGGTGGTTCTGTAAAACTGCACAGGACAAACAGATGTCAAAAATCAAGACTTTTATATGCCACCTCAAAATAAAAAAGGAACAATAACTTCATCCCCATTGTTCTTCCTCTTCATCCTCTTTTTCTCTAACAGAAAACTCCTGCTGATTTCTTCCTTGTGGAGGCTAGTGTTGAGCCCACCCTTACACCCACTCTCTTTGAAAATGAAGTAATTGATTCTCAAGAGGAGTTCATTACAAAGCACTGATGCAACTGATGAATTTGTCCAGATACAGGTGGAAAAGGGCAAAAAAAGTCATTTGGGAAAACACGAAAACTCAAGAAATAAGTTGATAGTTCAGTTTGTAATAGCAAAAAAATGGAGAGAGGAGTGGAAATTAAAGACATAGTGTAAACCTCTTTCCCATACCTTACACCTGTGGAAGAGCTGCATTTATTTCCTTGATTTCACCTTGAGTTGTTGCTGTAGATTGGGGATATTTTAAATAATGTTTTTCAGGTATTAGGTTCCTTCAGTTATATTAAATCATGAGGAAAAGTGTAAAGACATTATTGAAGGGGGATTTTTTTTTTTACTCTTAGTGTTCAAGAAATTATGTTTTTGAAGTTTTTGAGATGCTTTCCTGTATTTCTGTGATAACAGGTGTTTGGATCATCTTAGCAGGAAAGCTGGGTTTTGTGCACATTTCAGGGCGTATGTTCTAAATATGTGTGTGTGTATTTTAATATTGATTAAAAACTTCAGTGTTTATTGAAGTCTTTGAAACGGAAATAATTTTTTTTAAGGAATAGATAACATATAGATAATAGTATTAAACTGAATCAATGGAGTAAGAAGTAATAGGGAAGTTTGATTTTCACTCTTTGGAGTACTTCTGATACTGGCTTTTCTCATACAGATAGCCTAGGGAAAATGCCCAAATACCACCACTTACCTTGGCAAAAACCCTCAAGCAAACTAAACAGGTCTAGGTTTAAATTCTGGTGGCACTAGGAAGTGCCAGCTCAAAAACCAGTGTATCACCCAACCCTCGCTCCATACTTTACCATGGTATGGGTAATGGGTTCATGAGCATCTGCTACAGGAATGAATTTGATTAAACACTCTATCAACTTTGATGCTCTAGTTACTCTTCAGTGCTACTTACAGGAATTGGGAGGACAGAATTTTGCCCACTTTCGAAATGTAATGCATGATGGCCCTTGGGCAGAAATATGTTAGAATTACATCTAAATGCAGGAAGCTAAGTAAAACCACAGAGTTTGTAATTCCTCTGTTTCAGCAAGAGTATAAATTTAAATGCAAATATAAATGCATTCCTAAATAATGATGCCTTTGTTAATTTGAGCTGCAATGAAGATGACAAATTTTAATGAATGGTATGATTTTCCTCCCTCCAAATGCATTATTCAAACCACTTTGTTTTTCATTGTTCACTAAGCTGTACTGGAACTAAAGAAACTATAAACATCTTCCAGCTAGAGAAAGATTTTTTACAAGAAAAATATTTGTAGTTTGTTTGCTTTTTCCAGTCTGCTTTTAAGAGTCTTAGTGGATAGAGAAGTGGATAGAGATTAGGTATTTTTTCTCCAAAAACTATTCTATATTCTAGTAGAAGCAACTTTGACAAGTTTGGTTTTTTTTCTTCTCAATTTTGTCACACTAATATAAAGTTTCCAGACACTGAAGTGGCAAGTAGGGTAGACTGTAAATCCTTAGGCATAGGCTCAACAGCTGAAAGACTTCTTCTCACAGCATCTAGACCTTTAGCCTAATAGTCTACAGAAGTATGGAAGTTGTGTAGAATGTCATATTTCAATTTTCATCCCTTTGCCAACCTGTATGGTGGAAGTTGCCTGTAAAAGAGTCTTGTTAGTACAATGCTTAAGAGATCACACTTTAAGAAGTTTTTATTACTACTTTTGTCACATATTTTATTTTGTCGATTGTGTTAAGTGAACATAGTTTCTTGCTTGCAACTCTGCTTCATCAGTCGTCTTTTGTTAGACCAGTTACTATAACTGGAAGCATCTGACAACTTTGGGTCTGTATAAACCTATTTGACTACAATGTTAGACCATTAGCTCAACAACAGTTTCCCTCCTGACTAGAACTCCTGGGCCACACTGTACAGGAGAACTCCCTCTGTCGCTCTTTGTGGCTGCTGTGAACCCCTCGTCGCTGGAAATTTATCTATTATCTCTGACATAAAAGGTAGCATATGGAATACAATAGAAGCATCTCTCCAGAAAAAAACAAAATAAAACGAACACAAACCCTCCAAACCCCAACAAAACCATGGGAATATTTGGAATAGATGCAAAATATATTTATTTTCCCTTAGTATTTGTTGGGGTTTTAGTTCTCCTCCTGTTTTCTTTTTCTCTTAAAGGAATTTTCCCCATACATGTTGCCAGGGGGACAAATTACTGGGTGTTTAAGAAAAACAAAAGACCTGGCCATAGGGGGAGGGCTACATCTCTTTCACCTGGGTTTGTGGGCAGTCAGTTCTCGGTGTTTAGACAGAGAGAGAGGCTGCTTCTTCGGCTGCCTTCCTTCTACCAGAGAGACCCTGGGATTCCCAAGCCCGCCTTCCCTGCCCGGCTGGAGGCCGGGCTGTGGCCGCCCTGCCCAGCTGTTGCTTCGAGCCTTCGCTACTCTGTAGCCCTGCATGCCCTGCCTGCGGAGACCTCCAGGGGGTTCCCACCTCAGCTCCTGAGTTTGGATACATCTCGTCTGCCACCCGGGATTTGTGCTCGTCCCTGCTGTTCCCAAGGGTCCGGCCGGACACCGGGATCGGCTGCCCAGCGGTTTGTGAAGCCTTTGTCCCATCCCTTCCCGGGATCCCAGGGCACCGGTGCCGCGTGCTCCCCGAGCTCGCTCCGGAGCGCCCCCTGCAGCCGCGGGGGAACCATCGCACCTGCCCTGCTCACCGGGAGCCGCCAGCGCCCCTGCCGGCTGCGAGCGGAACTGCACCCGAGGGGAAAGGGCCTGACAGCCGAGAAGGCTGGGACTGGGTTTGTGATTGCTGTTACTGCCAGAGTTGTTGTTGTTTTGTTTGACTGGTTATACACATATAGATATATAATAGTAAAGAACTGTTATTCCTGTTCCTCATATCTTTGCCTGAAAGCCCCTTAATTTCAAAGTTATAATAATTCAGAGGGAAGTGGGTTGCAATTTTTTTTCTTCCATTCCAAGGGAGACTCCTGCCTTCCTTGGCAGACACCTGTCTTTCAAACCAAGACAGTATTTTGCACACACATGCTAAGGTGTGTTTACATCAGTCAAATTCCTCAGGACTAATTTAAACAACTAAGAAATGATCAGACAGGAAGTTCTACCCTGCTGTTACAAGAATGTTGTTCACATGTTTTTGTTTAGACAGCTCTTTTTTGTTTAGAGGCATCACAGTACTTGTCAAAGTAGTCCATTTCACCCTTCTCTACCTATCATTTACCTTTTGTGAGCAGTGCTGAGATCCTTCATAGAATAGTGAGACCTTTAATTTAACTACACACCTGAAATGCGGGTTAGTGCAGCAGATGACTGGCTGAAACCTGTGCACAAGGTACAAATTATGTTTTCTTTTGCACTTTTGTGAAAACTGCAAAACAATTTCAACCTGAAAAAACTGGAACCTAAACCAAACCCCACCCATACCTCTTTGACTTGTAAACCAAAATTACACTTGCCATTTTGACTTCTTTATGAATCACTTAACTTTTTTGAGGCTTAATGTGCTTTGTTTCATAGCACAGGCAAACTTTTCATGAAGTTGCCCATTTCCTACTAGCACTGCAGTTATGGCCTCTTCCTGTTCCAGAGGAAAGAAAGATTATTGTTTCCCCACCTTCTAGTCCTTGAGAGTCCAAATATTATGCCCTTTTACTGAAAAATTTGATATTTAGTGGAGTATTAAAATTTTTCTATTTTCTTTGAGAACCTTATAGAAAGTAATTTTGAGTTAAGGAGAAGGGGAAGAGGAGCCTGTCCTTCAGAAAAGACAGGCTCTTCGTATGAGAAGCAGCTCTTACAAAGGGCATGTTCCATTTGGCTTGTTTCCTAGGTATGAGATGAAACAAGCCATGTTGCTTCAGGCAGATGAAAGCTGGGAAGGAGATGGGGGTTGGTTCTGACCCCAGTTCCTACTTGTCAAAAACGTGTGATTTTTCTCTATTTAAATATATTATAAAGAGCAGAGGGGGGCGGGTGAAAAATGGAGGAAGAAAGCCAAAAAAAGTCAGCTATTTTCTGGCAGGTTAGCCATCAAGTCTCATCATGAGAATGACTATTATGGTACGATACCAGCCCTGCAATGTGGAATGCAAAAATGCCTTTTACGGAGAGTGTCCATTTTGTTTTCAAGGGGCTGTGTGCAAAGAGGCTATCCAGGAAACTGTTTAATACTGCAATCTTAAAGTAAAATATCTTATTTTAGCTGGAACTTTGTTCTTCAACATTAACAAACCTTTAACACTACCTTAAGGAGCAGATTATTAAAAAGTAGAATGTGATATATATATATATATCTCATTTGAGCTTCATTTCTAGTATAATATTAAAAAGCAAAGTGCTCAGACCTAACACAGGATAGACAGCACTTCTTTCTGAGAGAGCTCTGACAGATTAAAAACTGCAGGGTCAGACCCCAAGCCTATCAGATTACCATTGTTTTCTAGTCATATTCAATAGTCCTTATTCAGTGACATGCAGCAATCTCAGCTGGTATCTGAACTACAACTCTAACAAGTAACTGGGGAAGAATGTTATTTGCTCTGAGTATAGTTCCCTCCTGGGAGAGATCCAGGTTAGTGCTTGATAATCCTTTTGTATCTAGGGTTCAGGCTGTTTTAGCTTGAAGAAAATTTCTGCAGAAGTCAGTAGCATTAAACTTGTAACTTAAGAATTAACATAGTTATATTTAACATATATATCTTGAAAGCCTGTACAAATTGTCAAGCTAACAAGATGAACAAAGCCTTTCTTCTGAGAGAGATTTTCTTCTTCACAAAAATCTCAATGTTGCATGTCATCTTTGTCTCTTGTCACTTTATGTTCCATATCTTATTCTTGGTATAAAACAAGCAATCCCAGGGAAGTCATTAGGAAGTAAGAATATTATAAATGTTTGGCTAGAGCCAGAGTTTGCAATTTTATTGCTGCCTGTTAGAGGTGTGAGAAATGAAAACTTTGCCCAAACTCAAGCACTGTTAGAAAATGTTGATAGCTGAGCATATCCATTTTTAGTTCCAGCATGTTCTGCTGTGTAATTTCTTACAAGCTCTTCATGTACTTGCTTCATTCTTTATCTACCTACAGCTTGAAAAGAAAATGCAGGAATCTAGTGTAAAGATATAATAAATAGTTAAATATTCACAGTCAGAAAAGGAACTACCAAATATGGCTAAAATATATCCATCACCAAAAAAGACATATTTACTTTGTCACTCACTTAAATTATGTAATATGCCTCACAAAAATCAGTATCATCAATAGTATTAAATTATATCTTCATCAGGTGGATTATAACATCATAGAGGTATCAATTGCTTTTGAGAGCTTAAGACACTTGTTCTATGCAAAGCCTCTCTAGCTATGCTAAAACTTGGAAATGTTACAGTCGTTTGCATTTGGTATGACTACTTCTTTTACCACAACTTATGAAAAATAATCAGTATCACAAAGTCAATACTTTTAGCAAAAGCTCTATTTGCTTTCTGAAACTCACATTAGAAAAACAGGTGACTAATTATCAGAAAAAAATAGTTCTACTCGACATTTCCAAATTCTGCAAGAGATATCTAGTCCATTTTTTTAATTTCTTGATGCTGAAAATCAGCTCAAACTTCTGAAGCTCAAATTCCAGGCACTTGGGAAAGTAACAAATGAGATATGCTCATATATTAGTCAGAAGTACTACTTAATAAAAAGACAAACAAAATATTATAATAATAAGTAATATTCATCCAAATAACTGTGTGGATCTGAGCATTAGTTTTATAAGATGTTAGAATGATAGTGATGCAATTAACTGTAGAGAAAAAAAACAACTCCTCCAAAATTCCTGGGAAGAAAAACTACCTTTGTCAGAAAGGCTTTTCTTCTCCCAAATTTTTGATTAATCACATCTTTCAATCCAAATATAGCTTTAATAATCTCTAGGAATAATTTTACACATGGATTTCAGTTCATATTTTTTAGGATTAATATTACTTAAATCATCCATATTTTTGAATCCATGTTCTCTGAAAAATTAGAAACTGCCCAAATAGGATTAATCTTTCAAAAAATTAATACTCTGTTCTTTTCCAGATCCATACAAACATGACAGAGGTTTTTTCTGCTTTTAAGTCTATTGTATCTGTGTTAATAACATGTTGTCTCTGCCACATGTTTAGGGGACCTCAGACACCACAGCCTGTGTACTAGTGCCATGAAGAGATACCTGATGGAAAGAGGAAGTCCAGGCTGCATGGTAAGGGCATGCTATAGTTAGTCAGAAATCACGCTACCTACTTTTTAATTATGGCTCCTCTGCCTACCAGCTGCATATCATGGAAAGACTTAACTCCATGCTTAAAAGGCATTCATGAAGCTCTGATACACAAGGCTGAGTGAGTGTAAATTCTAGAAGCTGTTCCAGCCTGTGTGTGATTGATATTCTACTGCTGTAAACCAGCACAGAACAGCAAAGGTTCTCGAGGGCACATGCCTTGGTAAGGCACTACTGATCACTGGAGTGCCTGAGCAAGTACCAGACGGGAGGCTAGAGAGGTCAGGTCTAGTCCATATCTGGGTCAGACAGAGCAGCTGGATCTCTGGAATGCCAAAGGGGGTGGTCAGGATAGGAACAAGGAGAAATCACATGGCAGTGTTCACTCTGGAGAATGCAGCTGGGCAGGGGGAACTGGATGCAGTGCTTTGCATGTTTGTCTTCTCCACAAAAGAAAGACTTCAAAAAGTTTAGGAATGGCTGTGCTATACTTCTTCCTTAAAAGAAATACAGGGAAACAGATTAGTTTTCTCGCAAAGCATGGAAGTAATCCTCTGCATCCTTTACCTCTGCATAAACACAGTCTGCTGCTGCTTATTAGCCAGACTTCTTTAGTCTACCTGAAGAGAAGGCTATCTTCTACTCTTCTGTAGAAACTATGGAAGACGCTGCCAAGAATATGATCAAGGACTTCTTCCCCTTTAAAAGAAGAAAGTAATACTTATGATCTCTTTATTTTCACATGAAAGTCAATCATAATGACTGAGAAAAAAGATTATATCTAGAATTTGTTTTGCTAAACTGCTAAAAACTTGACCTAGAATATTGATTTATATAGTTGTGAGGATATCTATTTTTTACTATTCACTAAATATATTGCAATATGGTTGCATCCTTGGATACATAAAACAGTCTTAGTTAATTAATGAAAAAGAGAGTGCACATAATCTTTTCTTTTTACGTGACATTTATCATAAAAGAAGATTAAATAGTTAAGGTGGTCTAGGTCCTTTCCAATTGAAAGACAAGTGGAATTCTTGACTAGAATGACATGTACAGTATATATGCACCACTCTATGTGTGCGAGTCTGTATCATGCAGAATATCAAACCACTAAACTCTTGAGGTAGCTCAATAAAATTACAAATATATTGAATCTCAATATAATCTTTCCTTAGCTAAGAATGTATTTCTTTAATTTACTTTCCTTACATACATCTGTCACCATGGATGTACAAGGCTGTCAGTATACTTGGCTTCTGTTTTCTAAGTGAACCCGGGGATTCCTTTTTCGTGTACTGAAAGCTATACACAGAGGTAGACATTCAACTATGACAGTCAACAAACCAGGCTTTCAATATTAATGTAGACAGCAAAGCAACATCCAAGGATCAAGTGTTCTCATTGCATGTTTCAGATGAAAGGCTTGGAATATCTTATATATCAGAGACTGGGACATAGCCCTTTGCCCACAGGGGTAATATCTGAGCCACCTGCATCTTACTTCTATGTTTCAAATCTTTGTTGGTCACAGAATAACAAAGGAATAAGAGCAGCTAGACTTGAAAGGAGAAGAGGGAGTGAGCTGCAAATGACAACATTAGGAACTGTCTTAGCTACAGTAATTTATCAGAAGAATGAAGAAGTTTCAGCATCCTCCTCTCAATACCACAGCTGTGTCAGAGCTGACCATCTTTGCCATCAAGGTCTTTCCAAAACACTGCTTACAGTGAGGGTGTGTGGGAGTGGGGAAACTGAGGGAATAAAAAACAGTTGACAGCATTGATATAGCCACCACAACTAAATCTGCTCCTAGGTTGTACTTTCTCATCATGTACCTCAATCACAACCTGGTCCAGGCAAAGGAAAAATGGATTATAAATTCTAAACAGAAGATATCTTCTAGTGACTCTCTTTGTTTTTCAAAAAGAAGATTTCTCAAAAGTTATAACCTCTGTTGTATTTTAGACTGAAAGCTACCTTCATTTCTCCTTAGATCTAGAAGAAAACTGAAGCTGATGCAGAAAGAACTGAAACCAAATTTTAGAGGATCATACAGAATACAGCTGAGGTTTGTTGTATTTAGCATTTTCAGACAAAATTGTCTGAAAATATCAACTACACTGTTGAGAAGGGAGAGAAGGATGTTATTTTTAAGATGGACATTGTTTACATAGAATGGTGTGCTTTTGAGATGGTGGAAAACACTGGAGGCATTTCATAGTACTGTTAAATGGGTATTTCAGTGTTACTTTTCTTCCCTTGCATTTCCTTGGATCTCTTAGTTTGAACCAATACTAGGCTAGTAAAAATTTCTCAAAGGTATTAAATGAGCTTGGTATCACTATTACTCTTCAGCTTCTCAGCTGTACTTCCAGCTGGTCATCATGATAACCATGCCTATATGGTACAGGGGCTTTTGCAGCAGAACAAAACTGCTTTTGGAATAGTGTTGCTGCTGTACAGCCAGGCACTAGTCCCCAAAAATACACCTGGAGCTGCTTTCCCTGCTCTGCATGTCTTGTGTGACCTCGTGCTGGCAAAGGGTGTCACTTTGCATGGCTAACTGTAGGGCAGACTCCTACACTATGCTTCATCTACTCCTTAAATCAAGGTCGGAGACATCTGTTCTAAAACTACAGAGTAAAAATAATTCTCTGTCTCAAAATACCCAAAACATACACTGGAGAAAGAGAACAAAAATACGGCGTAAGTACTGTATGCAAGCAAAAAAAAAAAAAAAAAAAAAAAAAAAGTTTAACAATACCTAAAACAATGGCAAAATTTCTGGTAACCAAAATCAGAATGTGAAGATTGTTTTGTATGTTGCCACTAGGGATTAATTAGAGTGGCATGTGTATACTCTGGAAAGCAGACTTCTGCTGAATGCAGCGGCTGTCCATTGCGCCTACTTGAGTGAGATAATATAATGTAGACACCACCATCTCTTAAAATGTTTAACAATGCATGAGAGATGATGTGCTTGCGAATTTTGTTAGAGTTAAAATGTTAAGAAATATTAAGAACACTGTAATTATTAACAAGATAAAAATTTTTGCTTTTTTTATATAAACACATATAATCATTCAATATTGTCAGATATCTAGTGGCTTGTTGATGCTAAAGTGGTGAAATTAAACTTTTGGCTGAAAGGAAAAAGAATCTCAAGGAATCTAAAAGCAATGGAAGCTGAAACAGTTAAGGAGAGTACTAAGTATAAAGCACTAGAAAGAAAAAGAGTAGTCTTCTGCTTTTCACTTTAGAAACAGTTGCTCTAATAAATGATTTTTTTGTTCTGTGTTTTTTCCTATATTTTGAAATGCTGGTTCTGTTAGTATCCTATGGAATTAGAGGAAAAGTAGTCCTGCACACAAAGCAGCTATGGGTTTGTCCATGTGAAGACATTCAAAAAACTTTACGGTGTGAGTGAATCTGCATAAGTACCTTATACTTGCATTCAGAAATCAAAAGGTCTCTGTGGGAATAAATAGCATTTTGATTCTGAACGTTAACAAAGGCAAGGACTATTACACATTTTAACTCATGTACATGCCTTGATTTAGGCTTTAGTGGGCTTGCATTAAAGTTCCTAACAATTCCAATGCCAACAGCCATAAAACTTAAGTACCTTACTTTTGGGGTGTCAAATAATGGTATAAAAAAATTCTACAAAGGTAGAAAATAATTTGAAATGAGATAATGCAGATTGCAGTCTCCTTTGGCATTAAAGATCACTAAACCAATTTCACATCCTCATGTCAGTTTTTATCACTGGGCCTAATTAAATTATTCCTTTAGCAGGAAAACCCATCACCATTCCACTATGTCCTCGAGTTAGGGTTTGGACTGGGGGGAACAGGATGAAGAATTAAGCAATAGAGGCTTGCAGATGTTATGGATTTTATAAGCTGTTTTCCTACCTCTTTTGGACAACTGATGCAACAAAATCAAATAGAACAAATGAAAATAGAATCCTTTGGTTTTGGGATGGAGTGTATTCAGTGTCACTAAGACCAAAGTTGTCTAAGAAACCAATATCATCTGTTTCCTCCCTTCCCAGATGTTTCTTCACTTTGAGTTGTTTGTTCATTCTCTACGAGATGACTTATTAATCCCTTCTGAAATACTTTATTTGTTGCTCAAAATGGTGTTATAGGGAAAAAAACAATGAAAAATTGCTTCTTAACACCATTGTTTCTTGAATTCCAAATTCCACCTTAGGAAAATGCACAAAAGAACATAGACAATAATAGGACATACAAGGTTTTTCTAAACCACAATTGTGGAAAGGATTTCATGCTTTTTGAACAATTATATGCTAATCCTAATACTAATCGCATAAGGCTTCCATAATTCCATAACCTACTTCAGACATGGTTAACCAAGCAGGATCATCTTTTCATCTCAGGAAGGGATTTATAGAATAAGAAAATTAAAAATTTAATATAAGCAAAATTAATTTCTCTTCTTGTATCTCCTTATGTGTTTTTCTGCCTGTTTCCCAATACTTTTGGAGCATCACTAAAACAAAAATAGTTAAATGTTAATTGTAGTAATGTTTTAGGATCTAAGAAAACTATCTGCAAAGATAAGGAAGTATAGGTAATTTTCATTCATAGACAATAGGAATTTTTCTCCCCTTCAAACTTCTAATGCATCTGAACAATTTTAGTGACAGAACACTAGATAACAGCAAAGAGATGGGTGATCTCGTCTATTATGGCAAGTCTTGCTTCCTGTGTTGGTTGTTTCTTCCTGAAGTGACAAAAATCCTTTACTCAGTCTTCACAAAGGAAAAGCTCAGCTGTTCCTGAGTTAAGAACTTCTGTGTTTTAGGCTATGTTCTAAAATTCTAAACCCTGGAGTTGAACTAATTGTTGGTGAGAGAGCTAAAGAAATGTCTTATGCTATTTCTAAGCAATATTTTAACAAATATCTCAGTGTAAGATCCTCTGTTCTGAAGGTTCTATTACATGGGTTCAGGCCAAAGCAGTGAGCATGCCAAGGAAAAACATCCATGTTTTTTTTCCCTTGTGATGTGAAGGTGTCTTTTGAACTTTCTTGAACTGGAAGCATAGGAGTTTTGCATATATGCCAATATCAGAACAATGAGACAATCTGGATTGTTCTGAGGAAGGCTTTGAAGGCAGACAAAACAGTGGCTGCTGGTCTGTAGTTGGTACCAGTTAGTGTGGATAAGTGGAGGTGGGCTTTGTGACCACATAAAGCTACAAGTTGCTTTCAGTCATCTCAAAGCTGTTATAAATGAAGAATTACATGCCCGAAGAGGACAATACTCAATCTAGGTACTCTGTTCAGAGCTATGATCCAGAAGGACTCAATCCTGATAATTGCTAATAGTCTGCATATTAAAATTTAATTTTGAGCAAAGCTTTTAATACCCCTAGTGCCAAAGTGTCTGCCTCAGCTCCACTGACATCGAGAGGCTAACATACCTCATAAATTCTCTGTGGTGTCAGTCAGACTAAACCTTATAAACACGTATTTTAAACTATCTCTTGCACTCACATGACTCAGCACAAAACCCAAGATCATTCAAATGAAAATAAAATTTTAAAACCGCAGTATTATTTTATGTTTCTTTTAAAATTTTTTTTCTGCAACTTGGTATTTATTGCCAGGAAGTGACAATAATTCAATAATTAATTTTTGATTTTACTTACTGTGTTGGGATTTATACTAGAATCAAAAAAGTCCTCAAGCCTCAAATCCTCAAGTGGCCTATGCTGACTAAAAGAAGGCTGTACTCTTCTCTCATCTTGGTGTATTTGGATCATGTAGGAAGGAATACCAAAATTCCAATAGATTAGAAAGGCAGAGAGCGAGTGTGCTGGATTGACCTTTTCTGGTTGTCAGGTGACCACCAAACCACTCTATCACTCCCTTCTCCATCAAAAACACAGGGGCAGAAAAATACAGTGAGAAACTCATAGGTCAAGTTAAGAGCAAGGAGAGATCACTCACCAATTACCTTTGTGGGCTAAACAGACTCTGCTAGCGGAAATTAATTTAATTTATCACAAATAAAATTCAGAGTAGGAGAATAAGAAATAAGAACAAATCTAAAATCACCTCGTTTCTTCTTGGGCTCAGCTTCCTTCCTGACTTTTCTTCAGGGTCCTGCCAGGGACTGTCCTACTCCAACACAGTATCTCATACAGGGTCACAGCTTCCTTCTGTGTGTAGTCACCTTCTCCAGTGTGGGGTCCTCCATGGGCTGCAGGGGAACCTCTGCTCTGGCACCTGAAGCATCCTCTCCCCATCTTTTTACATTGATCTTGGTGTCTGCAGAGTTCTTTCTTTCTCATATTCACACCTCTACCCATGCAGCTTTGCAAAGTGTATTTTTACCCCTCCTTAAACATGTTGTCACAAGGCTCTATGACCATATGATGGGCTCAGCTTTGGCCAGTGGTGGGTCCCTTTCGAAGCTGACTGGACTGGTTCTGTCAGACATAAGAACAACTTCTGACATTTTCTCATAGAAGCCACCCTGGAACCAGCCTCACTGCTATCAAAACCTTGCCAAATAAACCAAAGACATCGAACGAGAATTAAAATAGGTAAAAAAGGACTTAAATGTCAGGTCAATAAGGAGTCCAGGAAGTGTCAGTTGAATTACTTCATGTCTTAAAGCACAAATGTGAAAAATTTGGGTTATTTTCCTTGTTATTTAAATGACTCATAATTATTTATTCAATAAGTGAAATATGGGGTTTTAGGATACAGTGTATTTTTTCAGAAAATAATTAGAGTAAATATACTTGAACAACATCTTAATGTTAAATTAAACTCTTTAGTCTTAAAAAAAAAAGCAACATTATTGTTATAATGAGTCATATATTTACTCTCTGGATAAAGAATACAACATAACAAGATTGACAAAGATGTTAGAAACCATCCAGGAAAAGGGAGGAATACTAGAATAAGTTCTAGCTGGAATACTCTGTACTTTTGTAAATAACCTGAAGTCCTAATATAGTGTTTTAGGTAGAAGGTCACAGAAGTACTCAAACATTAAAGATACCACTTATAAGATTCCCAGATAAAGTTTGTGAAACTATGTAGGAGGCTTACATCATGAAAAAGATGTTTACCACATGTATATCACGTGATAGATGAATTTATCAGAGTTAAAGAAGATTGTAAAAAAACTGAAGTAAAATATTTTGGCCAAAGCATTTACTATATTATTTGTGGGGGAGGGGAGGAATTTAGGCTGAGGTTGTTTGTTTGGGTTTTTTGGTTTCTTTAGGATTTTTTTTAGCAGAAAATACAATCAGTGACTCTGAAACATGTTTTGAACTTAACTTGGCTTCACCATATTATGTATTCGGGGAAACTGGAAAATTTAGAGTATTTATTTTTAACACTTTCTATTGAAATATTTTGCTTTCTAGACTTTAGGTAAAATAAATTTTAAAACTCCTTATCATTCTATCTTGTAAACTCCCAGCGGTTACTTGGACTGTTAAAAACAGTCCAAGCTTAAGTAATGTTTCGGTTTCACTGCTGAACAAAGCCTCCTTTCCACTGTTCTAGAACTGCTCCCAGAGCAAAAGCAGGTGTTACAACTATTCCAACTGTGCTTGTAGTAGTTGAAAATGGATCTGTGCACTTTGGTTTAGATCAAAGCATGATCAAATCAGGTATCATGGGAGGGGGTTAGCACCTATTGTGTGCCACTTGAATATGGATAGCTGCTATTTCAGGTTTATTTATGAGGGCAGTCCTTTATTATCTAATGCTTTGTCTGCACTTGCATTTTATGGATTTACAGGAGACAAGGCAGGAGAGAAGTAGGCTTTAAGTCTCAAGGCTATTGAGGCTGCAAAACTCAGACTAGCTATTAGCTCTGAGCTGGAGCTATGCCTTTGCTAACAGAAAAGCAGCAACTTAAGTGAGGTGAAGGTTTATTAATTCTTCCATGCCTTCACTGGGTTTACATGGTAAAAGATAAGGTCTCTAAATTTAGAGCTTTGTAAGATAAGAGTAAGTGATACCTTCTAGGCTGATACGTGTATAACTTTTGGTACGTGCTACAGATTACTGCTTGAGCTAAGGACCAGTCACCTATTAACCTGCTGCTGGTTACACAGGCTCCAGATTGATTGCTGACAAGGCTTTGCTGTTTGGAGGGAAAAAAAAGAAAGAGGGAGACTACCCTTCTTTTCTAGTTCTGAAGAACCACAAGCACACAAAACAAATCCTACAGCTATGCTAAAAAAAGCTGAAACTTGCCTGTAATACAGACTTAAAATGTATTTTGCTGGGGGTTATGAACATTTGTAATCACTAATTAACTTAGCTATGAAGATAAAAACTGTTTTGTCAACACAGAGAGTTTCACTGAGGAGTGGGGAAAACTTAGGGTGGGTCATAACATGCAGGTCTCAAAAAAGTTTTTGCTGGTGTGGGATGAAGATCTACTTGTCTATACTGGCAAAATGCTTGTAGGATAGACATCTGATAAATCACGCATGAAAGAAAATGATAAGAGGGAATGTTTGTGTGCACACACTACAGAGCTGTGCATGTTGCAGTGCAGAGCTGTGAATGTTGCATTTCAAGTTAGTATTTATATTTTTGGATGAGTAACAAAGTGAAAGGGTTTATGGGGAGTGGATAAAAATTATCGACTTAGATTTTACTTAGAGGTAATTCATGGTATTAAAAAATTATGTGCTTTTGGAATATTTATAGTATTTCACATGGACTGTGAAATATCTTTCTGTCTCTGAAAATACTAGGTACCCTCTCTTTACAAACTGACTGGTAAGTGTGAGAATTATGTAAGCTCTGCAGTTGTTAACATTCAAGTTTTACACTGTGTAACAGTTTCAAAGAGAGAAAATAGTTAAACTGAGTTTCTAGAGAAATGGTAGAGTTATCTCAGAATTATGCATAGTTTTTCATCCACTTAAATTTTTCTCACTATATTTACAGAGTTTCAAAATGGATGTGATAGGCAACAAACCAAAAGGGGACAATGCAGCTAATATTTCCATACTGGTAGCTAGGTTGTGAGAGGGTAGGCTGGAATAATTTATGGGCTGAGAGAGTGACAGAATATGTAACTTGCATCACTTTATTCTCCTTTAAACTTATTTATGCATCATATCTGAGCCTTGGGCCAAAGACTAGTGTATTAGGTAAAATCTGTTCTGAACCCTCTATCCCAACACTACCATCAATAATTTTGCTTTTGTTGTTTCTTTTCTGATTTGAGCCTTTGTAGGTTGTTATGTATAAACTCATTTGCCTCTTGTGTTATTCGAGTTCTTAATATGGCCTAGATATATAGAAGAAATGTGAGAACATGATGTTACTTACTGGAAAGAGCATTGATGTTCTTATTTATATCACTACATGGGAAGAAAAAAATTCAGTTAAAGTAATGAATACTCTGCAGTATGATATCTCAGTGACCTCAAATTATACACAACAAAGTTTATGGGTAACCTGTAAAAAAACTGGGGGGAGAGATAGCTAGGTGTAAATTTATAATCTGCCATAAAATATTACAGTAGAAGGAAGAGGATATATGTGAATATTTAACTCTTCCTTTGTAACTACTCTGATTATAGAGATATTTACATAGTTGCACATTCTGTTTTCTATGTCTGGAAATAGGTTAGTGATGAGTGATCTGTTAGGAAAAAATTAAATGTTTTTCTAATAATTTTATCCCTAACAGCTGATTAGAAACGCTTTTGGATTTGGTTGCATTTGAGATGTGCTGATCCCAGTGACTTACAGGAAATATTTACTAGAGGAATCAGTTTCCTCTCTGTGTTGTGTGTTTCAAACTTTATGAATTGAGTTCTTAGGGAATGGCAAATTGACTAGGAGGAAATGGGAAAAGCAGTTATAGGATTGATGTTCTGCAAATAATTGCACTTTTCTCATTATCTATTAAGATACTTACATACATGAAAGAATGACAAGGTTTTATTTCCCATCCATTTTTTTAACTTCTGCTAGGACACGTAATTCAATTGGTACCTTTTATAAAGCAATGGACAAGTAATCACTAAAATGAACACTTAAGAATAGGTATAGCCTGAACTCTGATCCAAGGCCTTGTAAAATAAATTTCAGTTTCTACATTCAGTGCACCTTGGATTAGGTTTAAAGGTACTGTAGGTTTGAGAAATATCATACAAACTGCTTTAAAAGTGTCTTCATGAAGCTGTAATTTGCCTTCTTGGCTTCCAAGTTCTACTTCTGTCATGGAATTGTGTGCTGCTATACCCTGTGACTGCTCAGCTTCTTGTCACAGTTTCAGGGACATACACAGTAGGACACAAGGGGTTGTGCTACACTGCCGTCACAGTGTTTTGGGATAATGACAGCTCAAATTTTATTATTATGGGCTTCCTGGAATTTATTAGTATAGATTATCTATACCACAGTGTTATGGACTGTATCAAGCATCAAAGGAACCAAGGAAGTCTCTTTATCTGTCACTTTATTCACTTTATTTTAAAGACAATAAATACATCTCTTGTCACTTTATTTATAGGATTTAACCCACCACATAAAGGGAAGATATTAAACTAATGCTGTTACAATCAAAATAGAAATTATTAATGTCTCATCTCTAATTACATTCAGACTTTGATGCATATATTCAAACCTATTTCTATGTCATACCACCTATATGGATTTGAAATAGCATACCTGTTGTTTGTTTTTCTTCCTCTATGGTAATTTCTGAAAAATGGTACTATATACATTCCTTTCACTGAATCTGTGTAAAAAAATATGTCAAAAAAAAAAAAAAAAAAAAAGGAGCAAACAGGCGTTTTAGAATAGTGAGGATGAACATCATTAGCCTGCCATCTCTCTTTTCAGTATATACTACTTCAGCAGAGTCCAGAGGAAGAGACTGGGAGAAGCTCCAGTCTCACCCATGATTGGTCCTGATGCAGGGTCCACATCAGCCACTGTCCTCTGGATGATCTCACAGCTTTCCAGGGCCCCTTCTCTGGCTCCAAGGCAGGAGGCTGCCGTGGGAGGCCTCCAACTCCCCATCACCAGCTCTGTTCCCACCACATCTTTGGAATGAGGTGATACTCTTCTGGCTACTCTTTTCTAATAGCTTTACCAGAAGTGAAACAGAACGGAAAGTACCTGAGATTTCTGAGCAAAGAGTGCTCCTTATTTTAACAGTGTTCTATAAATATTTTATTAAATCTGGGTTCTCTATTATGTTGTGAACCGTGGGAAGAAAGTTCCTACAGAAGTGAGATTATTAGGAGCAAGAGCTATACCTCTCTAAACTGAAGACATACACAGCATAACATTTTTTCTGCTGCTCTTATTTCTGACTAATAAAGAAATATGGACAGGTTTTTCTTTCATTTTGATAGTGCTGTATTTGGAGTGGGTTTGATTTCCATTGATCAGTTTTGAGACTGTCTTAATATCCATCATTTTTCTATTTCACTTAGCTCCTTCAGACCCTAGCAAATTAGACAACAGAAATTTTAGTGACAGGGGCTACTTAGAAGATGGCAGAAGAAGAAGAGTTCTTGAGTCTATATTTAAACTCTGCATAAGTCTGAGGAAGTAACTCATGATGTCTGCACAAAAGCATTTGTTAGGAAAGTCTTTAGACACCTGGAGGAACTGTCTTACCTAACTCTGGGCATTAAAGAACAAATGTGGATTTTAGCTTCCTAACATCACATTAAAGTGGAGATGAGCTCTCTCAGTCTGTCAGCTTGCTGAGGGTCTGAATTGCCTTTTAGCAGTAACTGAAATACCCTCACAGAGGGAGCAAAGGGTGAATAGGCTTCTGACTAGACCCCTGAGGTTTATAGGGATGAATTTTCATTTTTATACAAATTTGTAAGTTAAGAATGCAGTCATCCTGCCAGAGCTGGATGTCACTGTGCTAGGGCTATCTCAGAGCAGGTCTCTGGCTTATTCTTATAAGGGCATCTCCTGACAGGCTTGGCTGGTTTTGACACATGTATGTCACACATAGCATTGCAGGCTGTGAATCCATAGGTGTTTAATGTTGGCTATCATTAGAAACCCAAAGCAAGGGAAAAGACCAGGTTTGAAATAGTTTCTTTTTCTCCACATTACTGCTCAACAAGGTGGTTATTGTTAATTTCACTTTAATGCTCCAAAATTTGGAAACTTATGGGAGGTGGAAGCAAGGACAGGAAGCCAACAGGAATACAGAGAGATTATTTAAATATCCAGGGATCAAGTTATGAAAGCTAAAGTCCTGATAGAATTAATCCGGTCTGGGACATCAAGGGCAATAAAGAAAGCTTCTATAGGTATGTCGGTGATAAAAAGAAGACTAGGGAGGATATAAGGCCTCTCAAAAGAAAATGGGAGACCTGGTTACCTAGAATAGGGAGAAGGCTGAGGTGCTCAACAAATTTTTTTGCCTCAGTCTTCAGCAGTATGTGTTCCTGCCACACCACCCAAATTGCAGAAGGCAAAATCAAGGACTGGGACACTGAAGAAGCATCTGTTGTAGGAGAGGATCAACTCCGAGACCATCCAAGGAACCTGGAGATGTACAAGTCCTTGGAACTCGATAAGATGCATCTGAGGATCCTAAGAGAACTAGCAGAGGGAGCAGCAAAGCCACTATCTGCATGTTTGAGAAGTCCTTGCAGTCTGGTGAAGTTTCCATTGACTGGAAAATGGGAAGCATAGCCCCTACTTTTAAAAAAAGGAAATAAGGAAGGCCTAAAGAATTACAGGCCAGCCAGTCTCACCTCAGTGCCTGACAAGATAATGGAGAAGATCCTCCTTGAATCTATGGGTGTAGAAAAAGAGGTGAATAGTGACAGCCAACATGGCTTCACTAGGGACCTTATCAGGCTTGACGGGTGGGCCTGTGTGAACCTTGTAAAACTCAACAAGGCCAAGTGCAAGATGCCGCAGCTGGGTCAGGGCAATCCTAAGCACAAATTCAGGCTGGTCAGAGAATGGATTGAGAACACCCTGAGGAGGACTTCAGTGTGTTGGTGGGAACCTCACCTTGACCTGGCAATGTGTGCTCACAGCCAAGAAAGCCAATTGTATCCCAGGCTGTATCCAAAGCAGCATGGGCAGCAGGGAGAGGGATGGGATTCTGTGCCTCTGCTCTGCTCTGGTGAGATCCCACCTGCAGTGCTGCATCCAGGTCTGGTGCCTCATACATGAAAAGGACATGGGTAAGTTGAAGCAAGTCCACAAGAGGGCTGTGAAGGTGATCAGAGAGCTGGAGCATCTCTGATGAAGACAGGCTGAGAGAGTTGGGGTTGTTTAGCCTGGAGAACAGAAGTCTCCAGGGACACTTTGTAGCAGCCCTTCAGCTAAAGAGGGCCTACAAGAAAGTTGGACAGGGACACTTTACAAGGGCATATAGTGACAGGACAAGGAGGAATGTCTTCAAACTGAAACACAGTAGGTTAGGTTAGATATTAGGAAGAAATTTTTTACTATGAGGGTGGTGAGGCACTGGAACAGGTCTCCCAGGGAAGTTATGGACGCCCCATCCCTGGAAGTGTTCAAGACCAAGTTGGATGGGGCTCTGAGCAACCTGGTATAGTGGAAACTGTCCCTACTCATGGCAGAGGAGGTGGAACTAGATGATCTTTAAAGTTCTTTTCAACCCAAACCATTTTATGATTCTATGAATAAAGCATAAACATCTGATCTACTGTTTGCAGATACATAATTAAGTTTTGTAAATTCAAACAGTTTGGAAGTTGAAAGTTTGGAATATCCACATTAAGCTCTTCCTTAATCTGAGTCACCTTGCAACATCAGAGAAAGGTTGTAAAAGGGCATGGGTCTAAAACGGTGTCTTTTATACATCCACTGGATCATATTTCCTCTCATTACATAGTAAATTTTAAGTAAAAGACCTGTGTCTCAGGGGCATTTAGACTGCTCTTCTTGTTTAAATACTGGAAATGTGAAAAAACTGCTATAATTATAGATTTCTGATGATACCTTGAAGAACTAAATGGTTTATTTGAAGATTTGCATGAATGTTCACAATAAAAGTTGTCCCTCCAACACCAACCACTCAACCAATCAAACCAAACACATTGGTTCTAAAAATTGTCCTTGATTTAGAGCAGGTATCAGATCCTTTTCTGAAGACAAAGTCTTATCTTTTTTGTTACACTTGCACACAGTTTGTTCAGCTTATTTAACTAGGAAGAAATTATTAGAAGGCAAACAGTGAATTCATTCAATTCAGAAGGCTTACCCAGGAGTTACAGAACTACAAACTTACTGAAACATATGGTCCTACAAAGGCCCTTATTGTAAGCTGGACATAAATATTGCCAATAAATACTGGCTCCTGAATAATATACTTTCTTAAAGAGGTTCAAAGACATACTGTATTATAAACTGCAGTTATACCAATGTCACTTCAGTTACAAACATCTGTTCAGAACATTTCTTTAGTCAGCACTGCTTGTTTTAAAAGCAGAAATCTGAAGAAAACATCAGACTATAGCCATTACATCAGTTAAAGACTTTTCACACCTCTGTGAGGCAAAAGTTTATGCAAGCTTTCACAAATCAATAAACTTTAAATGACAGCCTGACACAATTTTGTGTACAGAAGCATTTCCAAAACTCACTCACTGACAGGTATAAAGAAAATAATGTCCTTGGCTAAAAACGGGTCTTTTAATTGTGTGTATAAATAAAGTATTTCTTCAATCACTTCATGGCTAAGATTCAGTCTCTACTCAAAAATATTATCATGGGTAATATTATCAGAAAGTTGTTGGTAGAAACATCAAAATTTTCAAAACCACCCTGGCAAGAAATCTTATGAAGGCTATGGAATTTAAACCTTTAGAGCAAACATGTAAGATTAATCACTCTCTTACTTCAATTTCTCTGGCAGAACTACAGAACAATTTTGGAGGACCCTGAGAAAGAACTTCTGTAAGGACAGAGATGCATATAAGTCATGGCCTGAGCTTATTTGCAATAGGAATCGAAAGAATAATAGGGATCTTATCTCTGTTAAGTAACCTTCACATTCCTGGTATAGTAGTATGCCTTTCACAGCAATGACAGATGGATTCAGAGGGTTGAGAATACACATTAAGCAGCATTAAAAGGTACATGTGTGTATCTATTGTATTTACATTGATAATTCCTTCTTTTGTGTCATTCTGAGGTATTGCCGCCATAGTATCTAAACATTTATCATGGATTCTTTTTCTTCTTCATATGAGCATGTTTCCTATATATGTTTTGCTTTATTTGGGTAATTGAATTCAAGAAGGTTTTTCCATTTTATCTTTGAATTATTTCAGATGAAAATTCTGAGCAGAGGTGTGTTTTCCTGTTCCTAGTGTGTTCGTAAGCTTTGGCTAGATCAACTGAAATCTAACTGAGAAGCTAAATTCCTGCTTAATCTCTGAGGCATTTGCGAATAATTACTTATTATGTTTTTTTCCCTCCAATGTGATTTTTAAATTATTATTTTTATTATTATGAAGCTAACAAGGGCCATCATTCATCCTGTTTGGGATAGTTACCATCTTTTTATATCATAGAGGAGCTTTCTATAATTATGTTCTGACATCATATATATGGCCAAGTTTAGCCAAACTGTGTGATTAACCGAATTGCCTTTTAAAGCAAAAGGATTGACTGAACCTTGCTATTCACCTGGAATGACCTGAAATCACAACAGGTTTGTGCCAGTCATCAAAGCCAGAGCTAATTGCTTTTTTATTCCTGTGCAGTTCTGTTACTGAAGAGGCTGAAATTCAAAGGTGGAAGCATTATATAATCTAGCTTTGTCTTGACTAAAGTGTTGGTATAGTGTTCTTTGTGAACCAAAATAAGCTTGCTGAGCTTAAATAAGAGTGTTTGCTGTTACATGCCAATAGAAGAGTATCTTTTAAAGAAAATGGTAAGGGTCAATGAAGAGGGTTACTGTTTTGTCAGACTACATGAGATCAAGACAGACACCACAGTCATTCTAAGACAAAAAATATAGATAACACCTATTTCCCAAATAGCTTTTCATTATTTTCTTTGACAATTCACTACAGAGCATATGTGATATAAGGTTATCTATAATTACTTTCTTTTTTGTGTGTGCTTTTTTCCTAGTTCTGATGTCAAATTTCAAAAATGGAGCTACATGCTATCTTAAAATTCTTATGACTAAAAGCAGTATATTTAATTCCTGAAGCTTTTTGTTTTGTTTTGTCTATTTTATGCCTTCTAGAAGCTTCCTCTGGTATTCAGCTGAAATCAAACATCTTTGATGGGTTTTTTTTTTAATGCTTTGATACTTAACTTCACAAAACTAATGATCTTACATGGTTTTTTAGCACCTTAAGTTTTTGAGTGGAAAAGAACACTGACTACTCAGCAGTAAAATTAATTCTCTAGTTTATAGTATGCATTTTGTATACTGTTTGTTTATGAAAAGGTTCATAGAGAGGATCAGATTCAAGGATACATTTCCAGGAATGGACATCAAGTTTCTCTGCAGTATTTCTTAATAATTTAGCTCACTGGGTATTTAAGATTGAAATGAGGTATGAGTTGAGCTGTTCTGCATTGCTGGCATTTCTCTCCATTTTTTTATTGCTTTTGGTATATGTATTATTATGAGAGAATATGCAAGAAAATATATCCCTTAAAACAGTATTTTAAGGGGACTCGATGAAAATACGTAGGTGTTTTGTTTATAATTAAAAATACTTGGATCAGTAACATGAACATGCTTTTGGATTTGACTCATGCACATTATGCAAATGATAGTTCAGACCCACATTTTTATTTGAAAAGCAACATTAACATTAGAACTCACTATAAAAGGTTTAATTTTTTAAAAATTCTATACAGTTATGATTTCATTAAGGAGATTAAAATTCTAATCTCTATATTCATCATGTTAGCAGGCTACTCTGCTTTAAGCCAGAAGTTCACATTTTTCTAACTGAATTTATATGGTTCCAGTCATGTTTGATCTATTGCCATTTCTTTACATAGGCAGAGCCTGAGAGTTTTATTAAAAGGACAGATGAAAACAATGAGAACTAGGTTTCAGTTCCTTCTGTGTGTATAGAGAAGGGGGAAGCTCAAGGGAAGAGTTATTCTAGGGACACAGACCTATCTCCCTCATGCAGACTTCTGTCACCCATCTTCAATAAATCTTTCAGGTGCATGTCTTAATATCTTCCAGGAATGGAAATGAAAGTTTCTACTGAGGCAAAAAGGATGATCCTCTAACATATTCTCTGAAAAACACATATCCAGAAAACCCCCCTCCAGCTTGCTAGAAGAAACATTAACTTTCACACGCTTTATTAAACGCAGGTTATTAAACTAAAACATGCATTATTTTCCTGTTGATGATGTTGATAATGGAAATTCATTTTAACCAAGGCAGATAATAAGTGCACAAGTCAAATTAATTTTGTTCTTCTAAAAATTCAAAGCTATTTGTTTAAGGACTGCTTGTTTAATTTTATACTTACCAATTATCAGCTTAGTTTTCAAATGTCATTTTTAATCAGAGCTAGAAATTCCAATACTACTATCATAATTGTTCATTTCATACATTGACTCAGAACACAAAGGGATTGTCTGATTGAAGACATGAACTAGAAATCACTGTTCACAACAATTTGGGGGGGAGATGAAAAAAAGAAAGAAAAAGCCCAACCCAACCCTTTATCCTATGGTATTCAAATAATAACTTTTTCTTCAAAGCTTACATTTCAAGATTTTGAATTTTTAAAAAATTATTATTATTATTGTTATTATTAATTTATTTTTTATTTAGATCTGGAATCCTATTCGGAATACTTGCTGAACAAGATTAGATCAACTTTCAGACACCTTTTCACTTGTGAATGATTTATTTTATGGAAACAAAAGCTTGCATTTTCAAGCATTATTTAATTGGAACATTTCACAGGTGTTATTAATCTCCTAACAAAAAAGAGATCTTATCAGTTGAAAAATTGTTATTCAGTACAATAAAAGTTATTTTTATAACACTGAAATTGTTTGTTTTCTGCATTTGTGCCTGTCAGACAATTTCTTTTTCTTCCCAGAAAATCTTACTTTCCTAGCAGAGCAAATTTCCTATTGCAAGTACTGACAGTGAAATATTTTTCCCACAAGCAGAATGATTACTTCTTTGGTACTAGAAGAATTTTATGTTAAAGAGCAACACTGAGATAGAGCAAGTCACTTCTAAAGTTTCTTAAGTATTGTTCCTGACATTTTTTCTGCCCTTTTTTCTATCCCATCTCAAAAATACTCTTCATGTGATATTAGTTGTGTGCCTTAATAGCTGAAGAAAAATAAAAATGGTAAAACCATTTTCAAAGCACTCTAAATATTTTTAATAAATTTTTATAAAATAAGTACAGAATACCTGATGTTTTTTCAGTTTTTTGATGAGAGTATTGCTATAATTCATTCATAATAAGGAATTCATGTATCCCAAATATCCATGGGCATATTGCTTATTCAATGCTATAACATCACTGTAGTTATGTGGGAATATATAGTCCCTTGTGGTAAATCTATATAGTGTATGTATATATTTGCTTAGTTAAAAAGAAATAAAAAGCTAGTGGAGTGTTCATTATGACCTTGCTGTTACTCACCATTCATCATATAGAGACAGAATGAAAAACACAACTTGAGAAAATTTGTAGATTCTTAATTCAATCAAACAAAATAAGGTATTTCATGCTTTTTTCCTCCTCGCTGAAGCTCATATTCACAAACTGGACATTAGTTCTTTGTGTGTGAGATCTCACTGAAAAGAAGAGCTACAATTGGCTGCAGGTCCAGAATATCAAGTTTTGGTTTTTATAGTCCTTGATATTATGAATGCAAGTGAAGCTTTTACTATTTAAATGGTGTCGTAGATATTTCTTCATCAGCGACTGGTACATATACAATAGTAATTAAAGTAAAATTTTCATTTTTTAGGTACTCACCCTTGATTACTGCCAATTGAATTCTTGTTGTGTAGACATATAATCGATCACTGGTGTGACTTTCCTCTTCATGATATGCTAAAGCACATGGTTGATATTTCAGGATGATTACCAACTCCCAGAAAGGTATTTTGCCATTCTGTACAATAATTAATGAAAGCTACATGAGCAGACCCACCTATTTTATTGAAATTCAAATGACTGTGCAGTAAAATTTCTGAAATATATGGCATAAATTGTGGAGGCCAACATGATTATAAATAAAATTATTCATATCTATGCAGTATTTACTTAACTTCCACATTTAGAAGTCGCCTGTCATGTTTTCTTTTTGAAATGATACCCTAAGGAGATATTCCTAGGGTAAAAATATAAAAAACACTAGGAAAGACAGTTCCCTTAGATGTAGGCAAATCTTATTATAATGAAGACTTCTCTTGACAAAATCATTCCTTTTAATCAAGATTCTCTCAGGCTTGAATATGATTCTGCTTGTCCCAGAAAGAAAATGTCTTTAAATTTGCTTTATTTCGGACTAGCCTTGTCTAAGAGCACTCTGAGGTCAGCTCAGGTCTCAATCCATTCATTGGAAGGACACTGGATTTTTCAAAAATTAGAGGTGCAGAAGGGCTGTCTGAAGCATAGCTGTTCTGTGATGAACATCTCAATAGCTTCCTTTGACACTTACCAGCATTAGAAAGAGTTCAAAATTTGTTTTAGATTACACACAAAAATGAGGCTTCTATTCAAGCTGAATTTTGTAGCAACTGTCTTTTGAAATATGGTGCAAGTATCTTAATTTTAATTGATTTTCTTCATGTTTGAAACCTTTGATAAAGAAACAGGGAGTTGAAGCCAGAACTCATAAATACTGACCAGTGCTTAAAGAAATTAAGGCAAGGAGTCACTTGTGTTCTCTTGAAACTTCAAGGCTTTGTCTGTATATGTTTTTTCATATCATATTTTTGAACAACCCCAAGTTCTGTGAAGCTAAAAGCAGCAAAACTCTCTTCATACAGGTAGTTTATGTTAGAAGTCTAATAAATAAAAGCCAAACAATGAATCAAAAAATGTTGGTCCAGCAAAGGAATAGTGTGTGAATTTGTGATTTCATAAAATAGTACTAACCAATCTTTACAAAAATTGGGGTAGAGGAGGAGTTTAACTGATCACTCAAAAACATATGTTTTCCTGTGGAAAAACTAGTCTCTGTTTGTTTTTCTGTTCTTTGGTATGGATTGTTTCCTTTTTTTTCTGAACAAGAGTGGTGCTGGTTTATATTTATTCTGCACTGATGAGAGTCAATCTTTGCAATTCAAAGAATAGAGAAATGAGTTATTTATTCACTTATTTATGTGAAGCATTTTGAATTTGAAATGATTATGCTTTTAAAGTATATGAACAAGGGTAGAGGGGGGAAAAACAAGAGGACTGATTCAAATGAAGTAGAAATGTAAGGTTCTCATTTGATGGCTTGAATGAATGCTTTCTTGGCTAAGAGCCAAAGAAAAAAAAAAAATCAATATTACACCTGAGCAGGGTAGACAGCATTGCAGTCTCTACTCTAGCAAAGGAGTATTTTTAAAATGCATGTATCTACCTGATTTTCTAGTGAATCTTAATGGCTTGAGTAGAAAGTAAATACAATAGCATGTTGTCAAGAGGACCACATGATTTACTTTGAACAGGGAAAGAAGTCCATTCTCTCTTTCAAATCCTAGAGTAGTTAGAGAAGTTAGTAAGAACTTTGGATATATTAATACACACACACATATACACGTATGCCTATATTTATACATATAAACACAGTACCTTTTTTTTGCCAGTGAGTGGATCTAACATTTAGGTGTGATAAATATACACAGAAAATGTTCTATCATTGACATTTGCTGCAGAGTCAAATATTCAGAGCATGATACATGCCCTCAGAGTTATGACAATGTGTAATACAACACACCCCATGACTTACTTAGTAGGTTCCTGCTAGTGACAATGTTTTGATAAAGGGATTTGCTATAAGTGCTCAATAGCATACCTAGTGAAAAAAAAGGTATAGTAAAATTTAGAATAATTTTTCTCTTTCTACAGAAACGCTGCGACGGAAAATTTCTCTTGGGCCTGGAAGCTTTAGGACAAGTCATGCATAAACTTAAGCAGCTTATGGGTAGCATAAGGAATTTCTGGGTCTCAGGACACAATGCAATAGTAAAGGCAAATTACAGCCTTTCCTGACCTGAGTCAACTGCATCATGTAATGTATGAGAGCAAAGCTCTCCCTATTTCCTCCTCATATAAATCTTATCTTTTCTTAGGGAGACAAAGACACAGTGACAAGGAGGGGAATAATTGCATCTATCAGGAGTGTGGGATCTAATTTAGAATTCAGAAATATTTGTTGATAGATAAAAGCAGTGAATCTTTCCTCCTACATCAGTTATTTAGCCGAACACCTTTCTTCCCATAGTTTATTGTATCTGATGTATCACTGTATTTATTTAACCAGTGAGTAAATCTTCACATCTGATTTTAAATTGGTGAGTGAGATGCTGCTTAAGGATTAAATCACCACTTGGCTGGATAGAGAATTTAGGGGTTATGCTTTTTAATTGGTCACCTTGGTTGAAGTGTCTGTGGATTAGGGGGGTACAAGGAGCAGTTATGGCTGTGTAACCATCTGTGAAAAGTATTGCAAGAGTATTGCGGTGTCATGATTTATTAATTTATCTTTTTCTTTAAGTACATTATACTACAAGCTATATATAAAGGTTATAGATTACTAAATATAGCCTACAGTAACACAGCTTCAATATTTCCCCTCTGAGTTTTCTCTCATTCTAACCATCACTACTTGCAGAACAGGAGATCTGAGAAAGCCATACTTTGACATTATATCTTCCATCCACAAAGGTAAAAACCTTGTAGGGATTACTGTGTGAGGAAGACACTCCACTTGGGGACTGCAACAGGGTTCATCTCAGTACAGCTGAGTAGTAGCTGGTTGTAGGTTCTGACTTGTGGTCATTCTCTAAGATCAAATGGCAAACAGTAAGAAGAAAGGCCAGAAAAAATATGCTGAGGTCATATCAGACAGTTTACCCAGTGACCACTCTAGCCTCTTTCATTTCAAGTCCTCTTTCAATTCAAAACCTTTTTTTATTTGGTAATAAAAGGAAGAGGGAACAGTTGCTTTCTAGCTTAGGTGGGTTCATAAATATTTCTGGGAATCATGATGCATTTATTAAGACTATACTAGATTCATTACAGTGAAGTAAGCAACACTTGAAAGTGGAAAAATAAAGATAATATGTATTTAAGTGTATTAAGACATGGTAAAATATTTTTGAACTTTGATTATTTTATGAAAATTTTAGAGATGATGTCACCTTCCTCAGGAAAAGCAAAATTCAGACAGGTCATAAATGGGGCTTTTGTGGATTACAGTTGTTACTGTCAGGAAACTAAGACACTAAAATATTTTTAGGCCAGTATTTCAACAGTCTATATTTTATTGTACGTTAAATGGAACTAAGTTGTTCTTTAAGCCTTGTCCCAGGTGAGATGAAAACAATTCAGGTTAGAGATAGGAGCCAAAATGAAGGCAGAAATTGCAGAGAAGTCAGGAGGTGGCTTTATGCATTACTCATGGGGAATGGATGACATAATCATTGCTAATCCATGAAGATAATTTTGCCAGTTACCTAAAATATTAATCTCTCCTGAATAAGATGGTTCCTCTGTGATATGAATCTCCAGCTACTCTTCACAGTGTCATTGTCTGAAGAGGTGCCAGGTTAATGAAAAATGCCAAATGCCATCTCTCAGAGCAAATTCAAATATAGGATCCCTTTGTACATAAGGATAGAAAAGCAGTCACTGATGACTGTATCTAGAAGAAGGGACTTCTATTATAATTTTTTGTTAAGAAATCTCATGGGAGCTGTTTATTTGCTTCCCCTCCGAGCCACCCAGCTGTTCCTTCTATTTGTGGTCTTAGAGCTAATTACATAATGTCCCTAATTTATACTCACTGGTAAATCAGATCAGAGCATTACCTGCAGGGCAAGCTCTAATTAGAGGAATTTCAGAACAAATTGTCTAAAGAGCTTGCTTAGTGTGATTAAATGCAAGTGATGGGACTGTCTCCCTCTCTCCCCACTCCCTTTTTAAAAACATGAATATTTACCTTGCACAAAACCTTGTAGATTAAAGAAAGGATCCCAGCAGTGACAATCTTAATTAAAGGGATATAGAACAAATGGCAGTGCTACCCAAGAGAGCAAACTGAATATATGCAGACGAATGCTGTATTCTCTTACTATTGTTTTAATATCTTAGAAATAACAAAGTGGACAGTAAGTGCCTTACGTCATGGATGAATGGAAGAAAGATACATGTGAATCCCCAATTTATATTGTGTCTGCAGCATGTTGCCTAGGAACACAGAAAAACAAAGAAGAAAAGCATGCAGTCATTTTTCATATAGAGCCCTGGAAAATATATGGTCTCATCTTTAAAATGGCCCATATTGGTCAAGATGTGTTACCAAAGGCCTTGCTAAGCAGTGGAAAGGACTAAGAAATGACCCTCTGTACTTTGCCTACTACACCAGTAGTTAAATATCCTGGAAGTAGAAGGATCCTTGTCTTATGCAAACTGTCTCAAATAGCTGTCTGGAGTTTATGAGGAGAACAGTGGGCAGCAAAGAAAACTGTGAAGTCAAAAAAAAGAAGAGATGTGACTTTTCTGTTTGGCTGGTGGTGCAGATTCTGGTTGGGACATTGGAATCATATTCATCCATTAAGATCCACCAACAGAGGAAAAAGAAGTGAATGGAGATTTAGGAAATGAATACTGACATTTTAATACCTTTTCTTGTATTGTGCTTATGGAAATGTAAATTATCTGTTTTACAAGAGAATAAAAAGGGTAGTATATCACCATGCTCTGCCCTGTTCCTGATACCTTTGAATTCCTACTGTATTGTGTGAATTTGAGGTTGTCTGGAATTCTGTAATTAAATTTCTTGTCCTGGGTAGACCTTGAATAGCTTGACTCCATTATCCCACAGTAACTAAGGTAATGTCAGCCCCTTCTTCCTGAAACGACATGCCTCTTGTGTGCAAGGACATATGTAGTCTTTTTTTCTGAAGAAGATACCCTGAACTGCTTTTTTAGCAACCTTCTAGTATAAAAATAACAAGAACTTGGAACAAGTGCTACAAAGGTTATTTTAATATGTACTCACTTCTTGGGCACATTAGGATAATGTAATAATTATCAGCTGAAATAATAGCTCCTCTTCCCTGCCTGTTGATTAGAAACAAAAAGAAATAAATCATGTGAGCAGCACATGAAGCCTGCTGAATGAATCTTGAAGCACCTTGATTTGCTCTCCAACTGATCTTTATAGCATTTAAGAACAAGTACTTTTCTAGTGTCCCTAGATAAACAACTCTTGAGAAAATATTAACCAGCTGAAAGTGGTATCCCTTAGGGAAAATCCCTTATTACAGAGCAGCAAAAGCTGCTAGAAGTAGGTGACTGCCAAGATTCTGTAATAAAAGTGGTAGTTCATAACACAGGCAAAGTGAAATGAAGGAAAACAAAATCCTCATGGGCTACAAGTTAGGATATGGTGCCAATCTCCCAGAAGGCTTAAAAAATTCTCAGAAGGACAAAAATACTTTAAACCTTTTTCCTTCTTCTTTTTTTTTTTTTTAAGAAAAACACTGTACTTTTCCTTTTATAAGATAGGTTATTTTCTACAGATCTAAGCATTGCTAGACATATCCTGATTCATATTATTTTGACTGGTGATGTTTACAGTCAAGAACTCCTGTGAATGTACATAGGCACTAAGAAATTCCTCAAAAACTTGTCTTGAACTTTGAAAGAGATAAAATTTAATAATGTAAAATTGGCAGTTATGTTTAATAATAAGTATGCTTGAAACCCTGTATCCGGCTCTGTTTAGCTGGTTAGACTAGAAATACATGGTCTCTTTCAGTTTTGGGATGCACAGGTCCATGTCCTGCAGGGATGAATGTATAGAAGCTGTCTTAGGTGTGTACTATACCTCGAAATATTTACTTCTTATAACTTTCTTTTTTTTAATCTTCAGACGTAGTGTGCTCCCTTGATGACTGGCCAGCTTCCACAGTTTCTATAAATGGTTTGTATGAGGGTCTGAGAAGTTTTGACCTACCTTGACACAGGGAACTATGATTATACCATGCGGCAACGTGGAACTAATGAATGATAAGCAGAAGAAATCTCTCCTCAAAGTTTATGCTTTCTTTTAATTGTTTTTAGAATGCAATACAGGACTGTGCAGCATATGATGAACCTCATATTGCTATCAGAGCATTGTGTTGCTACTAGTGAGCGTTTGTCCACCATTTCTAAAATACCTGATTAGAAAAATAATTTGTAATTTGGAGTGCTATGTAAATAAAATAATTTTTATTGTTGGAAGCCTCAATTATGTGGCTACTGGAAGCAGTGTGAAGAAAGGTGGTGCTAAAATGTGATATTGTATGATACTGGTGTGGAGTGGGGGACAAGTTGGCAGTTGTCTGTGGGAAAAGTTTAATCTTCTAATTACATCTTTCAGAAGCAGTGGTGGTGCTTCCAGCAGTTCTGTGCTAGAGAAAGGCAGAACAAGGCTGGAGCTTGTCCCCAGAGGCAATGTGACTTGAAGACACACCATCTTGCAGCACGGCTGAAGGGTGAGGGAAACTCAGCCATTTCCTACATGGTAGAGATGCGCCTGCTTTTGAACTTACCAGGTAAGAACTGCTATCATCAGTACACCACTACCTGTGTCTTCTGCAAGCGGTTTGGTAGCTGCCTTCAGGATTAAACTTGTGAGGCACAGTCAGAGAGAGAGGTCTTGTGTGTTTTGATTTAGATAAATACATTCTACACACGTGTTTGCTATTCAAGGCCAGAAGAATGGAGGGTTGAGGCTCATCCAGGTTCAAAAATCACACAGACAACTAACACAGAGGTAAGCAGAGGGTTTGAGGAAGAGTGGCCACTGCTATTTTAAAGCGAACAAGAAAAGCTGCCAAGAATATCTGAATGCCCTATCCTTACTTTCTCTGACTAATCACATAGTTATCTATACAAACACACAAGTGTGTTCCCTCTGGCTTGAGTATAACAAGAACTAAAGATCCTACCATGTGGCCAGCTTTAAATTTAGAGGTAATAAAATAAATTGGGAGAGTTTGAAAGCTTTCTGAAGGCTGCAAAGATTTGTATTTCATATTCCAGGTGTGATCTGTAATAAATATTTTTTTTCTTTCCCAAATACGATAATATTGCCTTTCTCTTCAACGTTTATGTCTCTAGTCTGTGTAAATTTCTAGTAAAGGAACTCTTGTTTATTGGTACTTGTGGAGAATATAATGCTCTGAGGCCCAAATCTTGGTTCATGCTCCAGACAGTACTTTAACATAGGTAATAATAATACTGATATACTTTCGAGGAGTGCAAATACAGAGAATCCTTGGAGTAAAATAGATGATAGAATTATAGTGAATGAAGATTTAAGACTGACACCATGGAGGAAAGTTTTACACGTAATTAAAAGTGATGTTTTAAAGTAATGATTTCAAAGATATAAATAGCAGTTATGCTGCATACTGTCATTTCCTATGTGTGGTAATCAGCTATTATTAGACATTTTTGCTTTTGAAAGGTGTCTAACTAAAATAAATATATAAAGGATCTTGCTGTTCAATGGAATAATGCAGCACAAAAAAGTGTCTAAAATGATTTATGATCCCTAATTCATAATCATTGATAGTAATTATTTGTGATGTTCATAGTTGGACTAAATGCCAACCATTGCCAAATAAATGACAATTTGAAAGCAGAGATTTAACACACTAGTCAAAATCAGGTCAAACCTCCTTTTTTAGAACGTTTTATCCATTAGCCAATTCAACACACACATTCAATAGCTAAAGTTTGGCCTCATACACCAGAGATTCCGAGCAAGGGAGAGTGGCAGGAAGAAATTTTTAACTGATTCACATTCTTTCTGCTAACTACTCTATTATGACAAGCAAAGTTTAAATTGCTTGATTGAAAACTTATTTTATTTGCTCAACCTTGAAGTTAAAGCTGTCCTCTTCCTTGACTTCTGTGCCCATGAAATGGACAGAGTTGATAGCCCATAAAATAGAAAACCTTTTCACTGGCATGTTATTAATATTTTGTCATATGAAAAGCTCAAGGAAACTAGAATTATATGGGTTTATTTCTCCTTGGAAAAATATTTTAAAGAAAACTTTAAGTCTGAAGGAAGTAGTAGCATTTATTTGGTTTGTGGATTGTTTTGTTTTTGAATTCAAAATGAAAAAATGCCATCTTTTCAGAGGGAAAATACTACCAATGGTTTTGGTTTACCAAACTTATCAAAACCAGCTGAGAAGTTGGCCTGCAGAACCCATAAATTTTCAGAGAGATACCCCAATATTTAAAGGATCTCTCATCATCAAATTTGTAGTAAATATTTGTCACTAAATTGTGTATTGTATTGAATAGACATTTAATGTTCTATTACTTCATAGTATACATAATATACAATTTAATCCATATTTTCACTCTACCTTAAAATTTAGGTGAGTATTGTAATAAGTGACTGTATCTGAATGAGCTGGATCTTCACTGCTGATGGTGGTTCAGAGCTTTAAAGCTATTGTTGCACTTAATACTCAATTCTTTTTCATTTAGTGTCTCTACAGCTTCCTGAAGTTTTTAAATGGGTATAGGAAAGAAGGTGTCTTATAGAGTGTCAAATCTGACAAATTAGGAGCCAGATACAACAATTCATAAGTTAAATCACTGGCAGTATTCTAGAAAAGAATATTGAGGCAGTATCGGTTTTCCAAATAGCAATTCCAGAATATCTATAACATACCTCTTGGAAAAAATAAATCTGATTATCTTAAAAGTACCAGTCTGTCAAACAATAAATAGAGCTAATGATCTTGCTGTTTTAGCAAGTAGAATTACCATTATTGTGCAGACTCAGCTTTTTTTCTTTTGCAGATAATAACAAAGAATCTTTACATTCTACTTGGTTTGAAGAAGGTTATTTGGTGATTTTCCCATCTGCTTTCTGAGAGGTGGTATCATGAAAATCCTGAGCAAATTACTATCATAGGGTGCTGAACCACAGAATGATTTGGGCTGGTAGGGCCCTCCAGAGATGTCTAGTCCATACCCTTTTGAGGGGAGTACGACTAACTTCAAAGTTAGACCAGATTGGTCTGGGTCTTACTGGGTTTTGAATATGTACAGGGTTGGAGAGACTACAACATTTCTGGGCATGTTTCTTGTGATTTTTTTTTCCCCACTTGTACCCAATCAGAATTTCCCTTGTTTCAATACATGAAGAAAGAAATGTCTGTCTCAGGCTCTTCTACAATCCCCTCTAGGTATCTGAATATTCCAATGAGATCCCCCTTAATCAAGCAAGCATTACTCCTTCACACTCTCCTTTTGGATCATAAAGCCATATCCCTGCTGGTCTTGCCTCAGTGGGTCAATATGTATTACATATTGGGGAGCCCAAACCCATGGCTTTATGCAGGGCACTGCTGGGGGTTCTCACTTGTCCTTTCCTCTTTGTGGCACTTTATCCACCCCTACTCAGGCATGACTTAACCAGAAGCCTCTGAGCAACATCTACCCTACTTCACATTTTGCCGCTGCCTCTGCAGGTTCTCCAAGTGGTCTTTTGTAAATAAAAGTGATTTATAATCCATCAGCGTCTACCTTGTCTGAAACCTGAGAAACTTTCTCAAAGCCCACGTTGCTGCAGCACAAGGGGTGATTGCTGCCGTCTGTTCCCAGGATTGTGCTCCTTGGCACATCTTCATCTGTCTCCTTGGACAGGCACCCTCCATCCAGAACCACTAGACTCAACAAACAACCTCATTTTATCATCTCTATTGTTCTCCAAGGGGTTTTGGAGATAAAGTCAAATGAAATCTATCCTTTATTTTTAGATTCTCCTGCATCCAGGACAGAATAATGAAATAGGTAATAGGCAGTAATAAAGTAGAACTTTTAAAAAAGTTAAAAAAACCCCTTATCTATTTGAATTTTTTTTTTTTTTTTTAATGCATCTGACTGAATTGTGTCACACATTGAAGGAATAACAAATGTTCCCAATGACTACAGTGGAACAGGGCTTGTCCCTGTTATTTATGGAGACTCTCTTCTCTGGTGAGCGTCTGGGACCTGAAATAGCCAGTAGCTTCTGACAGACAAAGTAGAAGTTTATCCTCATTCAAATTTTTATGAAATTAATATAACAAAACCAAGTCAAACTCCCCCCGCCCCCGGAGGAAATGTGCCCTTAGTAACTGGACAACAAACAAAACACATGCAGGACTTATTCTGTGAAATATAAATGGTAAATTTATTAGGTTGGCCATTGAACATAACTTTAATAAAAATTGATTATTAAATTTCCATTTCACTATCATTTAATATTCATAGTTATTACATATTTCTTTTAATTGTTCTGGAATATAATTAATCAAGTTAAATTAAGTTGCTCTGTAATCAATAATTGTGCTACACGAGGGCCAAGAAATGTTCATGAAATAGGGAGCACAAAATGATTGTAAATACACTTGGAAGAGACAAGAAGAAAGATATTTTACAAAGCGCATGAATGACCACTTGAGGTCTTTCTTAATGCCTTTCTTTTATAGAACATAAGGGATTTGTGGGAAAACCATTTTTTGAAAATAAAAGACAAAATGACATAAATCACGCTATAGCTGTTGACTTCCTTGTCATGGGAAAATTTGTACAAATGTGCTTTAGTATGATTCAGGTAGAGAGTAGATTCACATTAGTAGGAATGTAAAAGAAGGTAGATTTTCTAGCTCAGAAGGTGGCTACAAAGGTTATTTATTCATTGATTTGGTAATTAACCAAATTCACCCATGATAAAAAAGAAATCAAAGCTATTGTGATGAATTTCATAAACTATTAGTCATCGTGCACTGTACCTTTCTTTTAATATCACCCCTGCTTTAACAAATGGTGGCACACTGATCTTTTCAAATAACAGCGAAACTTGTGAGACTTTTTTTGTTGCTAACCTAAAAAAACATAGATTATGATGTCTGTGGATGCTCCCCTATTAGAAGAAAGGTAAGAGATCGGCTTGTGGGTTTATCTAGTCATATACATATATCAGCTGCTTGTTCTTCCTTCCATCATTGCAGTAATCTGTGGTAACTTCAGTCAGTTTAAAAGCCAGTATTTCCTTCCTATGGAAAATATTCAGGAATAGAAGTGATCTCAGAGCTGATCTCATCCCAGGATCAGGCTGGGACACGATTTAGGAATGAGTTAGGACTCAAACCACGGAGCTGAGGAACACTCCTGGGTCCTGTAGACAAACACTGTCTTACCTAAAGCTGTATGAAGCAAATGAGTCTCTCTGTTTGTCTGAGATTAAAATCACAGACCTGCAGTTTTAATGTTTTCAGCTGAGGCTATTGAAATTGCAAAAGTGTCTTGATCCTTTTTACACATTTTTTTTTTCACAGAATAATTTGGCTTGCTAGAACCTGGTCTTGCAGACCACTGTGTCCACACATGACCAAGTTACAGCTAATCTTTAAACAATTTAACAATCATCTTTTCTATACCAGTATCTGCACCAAATCTGAATATATTAATAACTCACAATTATAGTCCGGACTGTTGTAAAACTCTTAGAAAAGAACCTGAAAAACAAGCAAAACAAAAGCCCTGCAGATTCTAATATCAGGACAATATTTTACCTCTTGCATAAATATAACACTAAAAACAAATAAGTTGCATTCTTGAAATAAATGGTAGCAGATAAAGCATTCTCAGTTTGGTGGAAACTGGACCTACCACATCACTGAGTATCCATCCAGTTTCCACCTTCACTCTTGATGCATTGCAACCTGTGAGACAAGCCAGTATTTGAATGACAAATGCTTCATAACTGTATGCTATTTTCTAGGAGACTTTGCTACACTGAATCCTGTTTCAAAAAGCAAAATTCCAGTTAACCTGTATCTGGAGCATTCTAGTTTTGGAACTTGGCAAGTGTGTATGTGTTTGTGTTTTCAGCAATACTATGACATATTTAGAATGTTTTAATGTGTGATTTTGATACAGCTACTTTGTTAGAAAACCTGTTCTGAAAACAGTGAACCCTTGAGAGATTTTAATCAATAGAAATGAATGCATTTATATGGAAGAAAGATTTAATTCTACAAAATACTTATTCAGACTGGCCAATGCAAGGAATCTGGATCTGGCCAGAGAAATTTCATTTTTATTTATGATTGCGCTCTTTGAAGCTTTCTACCTATTTCACTATCTAGGTCAGCCTTTGCTAACCACCTTCCATGACAGTTTAAGTGCCAACAACAGAACAAAGAAAACAGTCCAAAATGGTACTAATTTCTTAAGGCAAATGGTTTGCTTAAGAGTAATATTAATTAGGTGGGTCTGTATAGAACATATTGATTTTTTTAAAAAATAAACATTATTGGAACAGTTTTAACATTTATTACCATCATGAAAAAAGTTCCCTCATCAAAACTGTTTGGAACATCAAGCTTGACTGAACTTGAAAAATGCAGAGCAAAATTTTGCCAGATTTCATCCAAATCCTTCTCTGGCATATAAAACTTGGATGAGGTTTTGATACTTCTGGAGCATACTGAGAAAATAGGTCCAAGCTTCAGATGTGTGAGAAAATTCTTGTGTTCTTTTTCAAGGATTTTCTTTCCTAATCTTTCACTGACTTTATATGACCTTGAACAACAAAAATCACTGCAAAATATTTTACACTTAATTTTTCTTAAATATAAGAATGATGTACTACATTAGTAGAGATGTTATGGTTTTAATTAATTTATTTTAATTTTTAAAAATTATTTTTAAAACAAAGCAGTAAATGAGTCTTACCACCTTACAATTGTAACAATTCCACAGTGAGAAATAGATGTAGAACAGTAACTCTTCAGGTATTCTTTCCTATTTTAAAATCAGTTCACATGAATCAAGCTTATGCCCCCTTTATATTCTCTAAGTGCTCATTCTGTGGAGCAGTTTGTGTCAATAGGTTTAGCTGGCTAAACTGTTTGTGAAGCCTGTATTTAACATTTATGCAAAATGAGCACTCACTTCTGGCAGTGTTATTACAGACAGCCGATCAGAGATTGGTAGTAATTTTGTGCAAATTAATTGACCAATCACATCTAGCAGTTTAAATAGCAAATATAACATGGGACAGATTTTGACATGTTTGAATAGTTCTTTTGTTCACTACACTTAGGCTCCCACAGAAAGCCACTATTCACGGTGAGCAAGACTACTGACTGATGGCTAATCTGCATTTTCTACAAGACAAGAGATTTTCATGACCAAGCTATAAAAATTAAAGAATAATATTTAATTGGATAATTTAAAATAGATACCTAATAAAAATATTAGTAATGGTAAGAAGTGTCTCATGAGCAGAAGAAATTAGATCATTGCAAAATGATTCACTGTGAATTATTCACACAGCTGTAGAAATGATTCAGACTGACAGATTGATGGGTAGAACATGCCCATAAAGACAGGATATTCCCCAGTCTTTGTTATCTTTTCTGTGTTACACATTCTACAGCTTTGACTGAGATTCTACAAGTTCATGCAAAACAATGAAAGCTAGCCAGCAGGATGATCTCTGATTTTCCTACAAGCACAAAATTAAGGGATAGAATCCAACAGGAGCAACTGGCTGAAGAAAGAAATGGAAATTACATTCTCAATTAACAGTGGATTTATCAACTGAAATGCATATTATGCACTCTTTGGGCTCAGGTTTATAAGAGATGTGTGGAAAAGGTTGGAGTTAGCTGATTAATTTTGTATCTGGTCAAGTAACTTGTTAGTAATAAACAAACAAACAGTCAGAGGAAAAGGGTATTTTTTTTTTTTTTTATTGCAATCCAAAGCAAACTTCCAGTGGTTAAATTACTGTGATGAAATATGCTGTGAAACTTCACTGATGGGCATAATATTTTTCTGAAATAATATATTTTTGAGCTCACCTCTCCCTGCTTCTTCACGTAAGAATAATAATATTTCTGTAGCTTTAAATACATTCTTCCTGTTGAAGTTACAGTAATACTGAACTTGATCAAGTTTAAGCTAATGAATTTATGAATAGTTCCTTTTAAATTTTAGCATGAGGAACTTTAGCTAAAGGTAGCTTCTGTACTGGCAATTTAACAGTTTAGTAACTGTAAAACACAATAAATGGAACATAGTCTTCAAAAAGACAGAAAATAAGTCTGTCATCTTACTTGAATATGGAGCTGCTCTTTTTAAATACCACAGCTGGTACCCTTTGATTGAGTAATGCCTATCAAGTGGATTACTTTAATTGGAAATTTTATAGTGCTTGTTCTTGGATAGAAGAAGCTCGGTTTGTAGGCACATGTGTTTCAGCCACACAGTGCAATGAAGTTTTAATCAAAGAAGCGGCATAAAATGTTTGACCTTTTGGATTTTATTTGTACTATTCTGAAGCCATCCCAGACAGATTTTATATTGAACATGAAAGCAGAAAATATTTTGCCTTTATTTTTTTATGTGCTATGGTGTGCTAGGTACCTTCTACCAAAATATAAAGAAAAAAAGGACAAAGGTCTAGTCTCATTCATCAAAAAACTGTTATGGTATATTCTGACCCCTGCTCTAGCCTTTAGGGTTGATTATTGACTCTGATAATTTTGCTTATATAGAGCTCCTAAAAAGTGTTTCTTCTTTTACAGACAGAAATGGAGGAATGAGTCCTATGTAAAGTATCTTGTGGTTTCTTACCACCAATCTAAGAATCTTTGGGCCCTGGAATACAGTAGTTACAGTGGATAATCAAATGCTTAGATGTCAAACACTACTTTTCTCTGAGAAACATAGGAAGCAGGCAACACCTCACACACAATTTAAGTGCTCAGCTCTAATAATGGTTTACAAATCTTGTTTAATTGTTCAGGAGTCTTGAGATGCATAGGTATTTTGTTCATAAAGTTGGCAGCCCTTCACAGCCTAATCCAGCAATCATTTACACATACAGAAAGTTCATTCAAAAATTGCTGTCCATAAGTCCAAGATCTTTTTGATAATACACTTACGACAGCAGAAGTTATATGGGAAGTACTAAACTTGGGTCCCCTTCTCAAAATTAAAAAGCTGAAACCCATGTTTTCCACTTCAGCCACTGCATTTTCTTCCAGACTGGTTTTCAAAAGAGTTTTCTGAACACACTTCCCAATTCCCTTGTCAAGTTAGCTTATTTCATGACAAGGAATACAGCAGTCACAGGGCCAGAAAGAAAAAAAAGAAGAAAAGAAGGAAAAAAATTACCTTGACTTTACATTAGAATAAAAAGGGATTGATTCCTTATTTTTCTGTATCATAATATTCATAAACATCACTGGGCATCAGAATGAGAATCCAGAGTCATCTTCTCCATATGCTCTTTCAAGAATATAATTTTCATTTCCTTGAAAATTCAGTGGTAAATGAGGTAAAAACTTTGAAGTCTTTTGGAAAATGAATACGTAGTCCTGAGAAAAAGAGGAATTCACTTCCCTTGCAGTGCTTAAGAAAGCAGCACACACACTGAATAATGTAACAGGCGGAGTGGGTGGGTGTGCATGTGCAGGCAGAACATCTCAGTGCCACTGTTGCTTCACAATGTAAATTCATTCCCAGACACGTCTTTTCCACACAATCATTTTAACACATTCTTCCTAACCTGAACATGTTGGGCACAAAGGAGCTTGATGCATCATGCTGTTTATCCTTGACCTTTCCTGTTGGGTTCATGGAGGTACACATCTTCTATTTTATCTTCGAAAATTCTAATTAAAAGAGAAGGGAGAGATTTAAACGTGTGAAATTTTAATAGACTTTCCCACTGTAGCAATTGTACATTATGTCATCTTGGATAAATTTTGACTGAATTAGCTTTTGCAGAATGCCCACCAGACCTGCTTTCACAGGCTGTTTTGCCATCTGCACTATTAAAAAATCCCCATTAGCTGTGCCTAGGGTTTAATCTTTTGCAACTGATTACAAATTGTCCATAATTCACAGCCTGAAATAGAATCACAGGAATTAATTTTTAAAAGTTAGACTTGCAAATTCATTATACCAGGAACAAAAGGATATATCTACTTATAATAATTTTAACCTGGAAAGGATGAAGATTATGTTGGTCACAGATGCTGATAATAAAGATCAGATGCTAATAAAGAATAAGTCAAAGTACTATTATTTGACTCATGGGTGTTCAGGAAAGTTTTAATATGTTTATATTGCAAGTCTGACAGAAATTTTAGTATTTCTCTTGAAGTCTGGCTGGAAAAATCCCACTGTATGTGAGTCACTGCCCTCTCACTATGGTTAAATGATACATACTCAAAAAGTAAACAAAAACTGCCAGAAATTCTGCTCTGGAAACCAAGTATCTGCTCTTTTTGACATCTAGAAGGGAGAAGGGTTTTTTCTTTTCCTGTGGCTCCCTTAACAATGGTCTTGTTATAAAATACTCTTCCTCATTTTTGTCTTTTCTGAAGGAAAAAAAAGGTAAGGGAGAGTCTAGGAGGTACCACCTGAAAGCTGGAACTTCAAATCTTGCCCTATGACTGTCATCTCTCTGTTTCAACAAGATGCGTATGCTGCCCTGCACTCCAGTTTCCTCCTCAGTAGTCCTTACCTAGTTTATCTATGGTTCCTGTATCAAGACAGAGGGTGATCAATAGTCACCTGGAGCTAACTCAAGGTCAGCTTTGAGGCAGTTAGATGTCAGTAAAGTCAACAGGTTTCTAGAATGCATGTTTACTTTTCTACCATTAATGATGTATTTCTAGTTTGGAAGTCTCTTTTACAACAACCGAAAAAAAGGTGGGGATTCTGCTTAGAATCTGTACTCCTAAACAAGAATTTTAAGTCTTCTTGCATACCTGTTTAGAAGCAATCAACATGGATGGGGAAGGCAAAGAAGTAAAAGTAAGGAGCACTTAAGGTATTTAAACATCAGAGCTGTGTAAAACCACAAAGGATGTTGTTAACTCTTGGTTAAATTGGTATTCCCATGATTTCCAGGCTTTTTGACAAAATGGAGAGCTGAAACCCTATGAACATCCTCTACTTTGAACTCCTAGTCCCATCAAACTTGAGGTTTCCACTGCAGGGCAATTTACGTTATGAGAGTGCACAAAGCCACAGCAGCTGGGAGCCCTAACCACTCTGAAAGAAAATAGGCATTTGTTGTCATGGTTTGAAAACAGGCTTTCATACTATAATGCTTCACTGGAATTCAAACATTCAATATAATGCCTACAAATTATGATTTTGGATGCATAATATATTTTGAAAATGACTGATTCCATTTCCAGTATGCTGAAGGAAATGGAGGAAATGGTATTTTCTGATGACAGCTCTAGTATCTACCCTGTGGAGCTGTTCGAGGTAAGCAATTGTTTTCTGCCTTTTAATCTCCTCTGTGTCCATCCTTGTAGCTGAAAATGTATCAAAAGCAGAATATTTGAACCTTTATTTACTCAGGAAAAAAATGTAGGGAAAACACTCTTTTTTTTTTTAAGGTAAGAAGTCCAATCTAAAGCTATTCTTGAAAGAGCAAAGAGAAAGCAGATCCCTCTCAACACTGAAACAGCATCCTTGCATTCCTCTAAAGAAACCGTCTAGATTTCTTGGGGTCTCACTATTCCTTGGGAAGTTTGGCTACTACAGCAGGCAGGGTTTAGAGTCTTTACTCTTGGTTCAGAACTCCAGGATACTTTTTTTTTTCATGACTGCTGACCTAGGAGCAGTAATGAAGAATGATTTGGAGATAGATAAGTATGCCCTCATCCAACCCTCAGATGGCTGTCACCAGTCTATAGCAGACGAATAGTGCATTGATCAGCATGTGCCTTCTTAGCTTGTGCATACAAAGATATTGGGGTGGCATACTTCCTTTTTCTTTTGCACTTTGTGCACCACATCTATCAAGAAAAAATGTGGGCTAGGCAGCTCAAAGGTAAAAGAAGCTGTCTCAGCAACTGGGGGATGACTCAACAAGGAAATGACGTGAGGAGAATAAAATGTTTATCTCTTCAAAAGGATGCAGACATCTAACTATTCATTCAGAAGCACTAGGTGTGGCAGTTTCTATTTCTCTCTCTCTAATCCTGTATCCAGTCAAAACAGCAGTTCATGGCAATGGTCCCAAGTAATGTAATGCATTTAAAAAGCCCAAATGAACATCTGCATCATGTAGCTGCCTATCCTTCAACATAGGATAAATACCAGGTCTAAATATCAGGCAGAGAGCTTGCTCAATATTAAACTTGAAATAACTGGTCTTTAACATGTTTGCAATGACTTAAATTGGTAGAGATAGAATCCAGCTCAGGCTAGTGTGAAGCAGAGTATTTTTTTCAGAAATGTTTATTAGGTCTGATTTATTCACGCTACATTATTGTCCACATGGTAGAAAGGTCATGTGTGTTCCAAACCACAGCAGAAGCTAGAGCACAAGGGGAAGAAGATTCTGGAGTTTAAGGCAAGGCCAGTCTGTGTGCACTGCTTGGGATAACCACTGGTCTCTTTAAACTCTCTAATATCAGCTCTTTCTGAGCCTCTCAGGAGATGTCTTGCTTGTACTAGAGCTGATATTTAGACTGTCAATAGAGAAAAGCTGAAAAGAAGCAGAGGAAACCAAGCAAGTGGATTCCACAACATGTCAATTCATACTTTAAAAATTCCATGGGTACCCTGGTAAGTTCAGCACCAGCAGCAGCAGGGATTTTCCATGGATTCTCTGAAGAGAAGGGAAATAAAGCCTTCTTTTGCAGCTATTGCCTGGACATGCCTCAGACCTGGGCCTTTCCCAGGGTTGCTGAAAGCCATCTAATCCTCATTTCCACCTGCTCCAGCACATTGTATTTTGCAGCTCAGCAAAGATCTATCTTTAGCCTCTCAGCAGTGGGACATATTAGGCAGAAGAGGATTAAGCAGGCCCACACAGATTTAAGTGCAGCCTGCAACTAGTCACAAATGTATTATTTGCATAAGCTGTCATTACTGGCAAGAACATAAAACATAATTGTCGCATTGCACTATTTCTTATTAATTGGTTTAATGCATGAAGGAAGAGTTTTTCTACCTAAATAATAGTGATATTCATTGCAATAAAACTTCATTACACCATGTCTGTATAATTTAGCATTTGTTTAAACAAGGGGAACTGAGCTTTATAAAAAACCTGAGGGAAAGTATGGCTGAAGAAATGTGTCACACTAAACATTACTACTATAATGTCAAAGGGAAATAAGCCTGACAAACCTAGTTGGCTAAATCAAAGCGTGGGCATTTAATACTGATGTGGGTGTTGCTTATGCAGATTTTAGAGTATTAAAGCATTTGTCCCTAAAATCATAGTGTTTTATTTCATTAGACATTATTGCACAATTTCCTTAGTATAGAAACAAGAATGACAACAAGAGCACGATTTTCTCCCATTTTGTTTTTTCCCATAAAAAACTGAAGTGGTGTAAGGATTTAGAAATTATTTACATGGATCCTCAAAAGCAGGTGGTTTTAATTGGAAAGACTTATTACTGTAACTAATCATATGCAAGCATCTTTGCTTTTGTAAAGATGAAGTTCCTCATATGTAATACTCCGTAGAAATGTTCTTCTTCTTTAGAAACTGAGATGTGTCCTCGCTCTGAACTTGGGTTTGGCAGAGTATTTCCCTGTACCTGGGATCTCTGCCAGAAAAATGTGAAGGCATGGGGTGGGACAAGGGAAAGAATGGGCTAGCTTGAGGGAGAGGTTAGCAGCCTGTGGCCAAGGGTTATGGAAACTCAAAATATGAAACCTTCACTGAAAATGAGTTGCGAAAAATGAAGAATATTTAGGGGACAATTCTCGCAACCCATAAGAGTGTTCACATGGAGATGCACTGGGCTGGATTCCTAATTTCTGTGCATAGCAGAACTCCATTGACAGTAAATGGAGACTTACATGTTTACAGTGGTAGAAATTACATTCTAATCTGGACTCATTATTTCTTCTTTTTTTCTTCACACTTGCAGGGTGAAAATTAATTGTTGTTTGAGTTGGCATTTTTACTGCATTTTCTTCAGTCAAGTTTAATTTTTTTCTTTGTAAAGTTAAAATCCATGTAAACTAGACTGATTTTAAACAAGTGCTCTGTAAGAAGGAAGCAGCTTTTCCACATCTGAAGAGAGACAGGTTTGAAATAATATATCATAATTTATAAATATGAAGAATGATAACTGCATTATTTTAGGCAGTTATGATAAAGTCAATTATTTTTAATGATCACAGAAGAGTTAAAAATGAGGAAAACACTCAAAAGTATTTTATAATTTTTGTCCCCTCAAATAACTAGCCTTTAGAGCAATAGGACTTCAACTAGTCTAACTTGCATTTGGCTCTTTTATGTTGGTAAATAATAAAACCTTTTATCCTCTGCTTATATTCATAATATATATATATATATATATATATATATATATATATAAAAGTTCTTTCAGCAGAGGCAGATAGTTAAATTGTGAAGCCTATGGAGTCTGTCCTGAGGACAGACTCGGTTGGCTAAATGCCTTTCTGCTTGTAAATCTAAAACTTCTAAGATAGCTGATTTACTGTCCCAAATCCTGTTGAAGTAATCTTGATTTTTAAGAGTAAGTGCTCAGATCTTCAGTCACTTGGAATCTGATGTGCAGCTATCACTGTGGTGGATGGACTTAAGCTATGTAATTATATATGTGTTTGTCCCCTGGCTACACATAAATGATCATGACACTTGGGAGAAGGATTTTAACTGAAATAAACCTTGCCTGTGGAGCAACCAAGAATTGTATGCAGACATCACATTACCACATCATCTTTGCCTAGAGGAGTGGCAAGAGCAGGAAAATAGGGTGTGACACCAACTGTTTGGCTTCTACATGCAAATTGTCCTGCCCTTATGAGTCATTATGTGCAAATGCAAATTTGAATTTTTGCTTGAAGCAGTGGGTTTTGTGTAGTGAGACCTTCAGGGCAAGTAATCCAGAATAAACTCTATGTAGAGCAGTCCTATCCCCTTGCATTTTTCAACTCTGTCCTCACCGTGTGCTGGAAGACTTGTCAGAATTTTCTGATTTATTAGTTGCTGCAATTGCTGGTGTGACAAAGCAGCTCCTTCTCCTCTACAGTGCAAATGTTGTCCCTCTATAATAGGGAGTCACTATTTAGGGAAGTTCAGAGGGCTCTGGAGGTCTGGAATATGCTTAACAAGACATAGTTTATCAGTCTGCATAAAGTTTCCCCATGTCATGTGTACTGCCAAAATTGATTCGGTCTCTTAAAGACTATATATCTATGAGAATGTTGTATAGTGATAATTTTCTTAATTTAAGATGACCTTGGTTAAGTCACAGATGTAGTGGATGACTCACATAGTATTAACACCCTTCACATCCCCATAAAGACTCCTTTTTCTGATGCTAAGACTTCCACCTAGTTCCTCATCAGACTCTTTTTATGACTTTCACAATTGAGGTAAAGCGTGGCGCTGTATTTTCCCTACGGCTTTTCCTATTAAAGCTCTGCCCATTCCACACGGGCCCCCCCTTCCCCTGCCCCTAGCCCTGGCCACTCCCTCGGGTTCTCCCTATCGGTTCCTGTACCCCAACTGCACCCATGTACCGCCCCTGAGCCCCTGAGAAAACCCCCTGCGCCCAGATCACAAGGTCTCTCTTGGTCACTCTACTTCTGGGAAGCCGCGGACCAACATGTAACAATAAAGTTTCCCGATGGAGAGACCCTTCTCACCTCCTTTGCTATCACCGTGTTGCAGGGCCCAGCTAGCCGGAGCAGGAGCTTGGGGCCATCCAAAAGGACTGCAGGAGGACAGAATGGCTGCTCTGCCCTAAGCAGCCCCGCTGTGCTCTCCGGGAAAGGTGCAGCTTGCCAAACCAAACTGAGCAACTGCAACAGTAAAGCAGGAAACCTCTGTTGATGGGTATTCATTTCATCATCTCTCTGCTGTACCTCTGAGGATGCAGACTGAGAGAGAGTCAATCTTTTATTAAAGGCAACAAGGATTCTTCTTTCTATTTATTTACTTTTCTTGCTCTAACATAGTTTGTCAACTTTTTTTTATAATTTCATTTGTGCTGATGATTTGAAAAGTAAAACCGGAATTCTCCTTTCAGATCCATTCATCCATCAATCCATCCCTCAAAAATGATTTTACTATGTCAATTATCAAACAACAAAATGCATATATTATACTTCGATCATATTTATGAAATCTTCAATAAGGAAGATATTGATGCTCTCTACAGCAGAAAATTCTCAGAATAAAGCTTTTAAAAGTTGTGGAAAAATTAGTTATGAAAATGGAAGCTGTTCCCTACAATTAGACTGCAGAATGGTTTTCCAAACTGATTGTCCCCCATTAAAAAAATAAATAAAGAGCTGTGTGCTGGCAGTTTTGGATAAATTATTTGATCATAATTCTTGAAACCTTGGAAGAAAGTAGAATAATTTATACATTAGCCTCTAGCCTGCTGGGAGCAAACATGAAAAGAGCTAGACCAGAACTTTGAAACATGTTCTTGGGTGTGTGGTTTTGAAAAATTTTTGTACTCAAGGAAGAACGAACATCTTAAAAATGCAGTGAAATAGAAAGGTTTTTTGTAGTTGTTTGTTTATTTATTTGAATATAGGATCTTTTTCATACACATGCAGTTTTGAAACTGCTCACAAAAATATTAAGGTCACTGAGAGAAGACTATAACCCAGTATACTAAATATTATCATTTGACAGGTCAAAGCAAACAGATGAAGACTTCTATGTTTGTGGCCCATATAAAATCATGTCATACTCTTGAGAGGTAAATGAAAGAGAAATATATCTGAAATTATGTGCTATTTTTCAAGTTTTCAGTGAAATTATTGTATTTTATGTTTATATGAATATATATGCAGATGCCCAAAAATACATGTGCATTATATATATATGTGAAGTATCTGTGTGCATACACATACTTGGAATGAGAACACAGAATTTAAACATATGAGAAAAGTTCTGGATCTGAAAATTGTCATTGATGTTAATGGACTTCTATTTTGACATATGAGTGAAGAATATCGTCTGTATAAATCCTTAAGTCAAACTTCCTGTATTGCTGCATTCAAGAGGACACTTTATCACCTCTTCAATTTACGTCAAGGTTAATATAAGAAAGCCACTGAACTGGAACTCATCAGAATGTACATTCAGCATTCCAAATTTACAGCTGCAAAACAACATATAACAACATAACAAAAGTTAATCTTTATTGTTTTCTTAAATTGCTGAACTTGGAATTCAAACATTTTGTCAGCCAAAGCTGAATTTCAGAGAAGACCATTAAGAATCAATAGGAGGATGTGTCACAGGGTGATGGTTTTAATGAGTAATGGAGTACAGATCAAAAATCCCTCAGGTTTACATTCACATCCCGTAATTGACACAGACATGACATCGGAAGACTAATAAGATATCAAATTTGTGATATTGTGCAGCTGAACTTCTAACAGGTTCAGGACTTATCCTGAAAACATATTAAGAAACTCCTCTTAGGGTTAATTGAAGTTTGCCTTAAAAATATATATGTGATGGAAAAATGTCTTTGCTTCTATTTGGAATTATATTGGAAAGAACAAAATACATCACAGAGAATATTTCATTCAAAGCTCACACAGAATGCAGTAGAAAAATAATTATATTACAATTCTCAATATGCCCTGGGACAGCATGTTTATAAATATTTCTGCTTTAACTGAAGTAGTCCAGAGTTGGAACATTCAAAGAATAAACACAAAAATTAATTATGTCTTTAATCCATAGAATAAAAAAATCCATAAATCTCATATATTTGCAACATTTTCAGCTAGTCACCAGTATTCCCCTTAAGAAATGTTAGGAAAAGTACCACCAGCCTTCATATCTTTTTTTTTTCTAGATGTTGCCTGAAATTTTGATTTCTGGTTCTTTAACTGACTAAGGCAACAGCAACATCTGTGAAACTCAGAATGGGATCAACACATTGTTTTGGTCACTTTAACTGAGTGCAAATGCTGTAAGACTATATTATTTTAGAGAAATGGACGCTCTAAATTCATAATTCAAGTTCGAGGTTAGTTGTCTATCATATTAGACTAACTGCAAAGAGAACTTAAGCCTAGTAAATTCCTAATTTAAATATCCCCTTTAGTTACTCAAAGCAAGGTTTCATAAATCTCCACAAAATGCTAACAATTTACAGGAATGAAGGGATGCACTCTGTCTTGTACTTAATATTTCACTGGTATGGCAGAAGCACAAATGAAGTCTGAACTCTGGTCCATTCCAGCTTGTAATGAAAGGTCTCATGATATTGAAATACCTCACTTTTAGCTGAAGTTATTTGTCGTTCACATCTTCACTTCCCCTTTCTAACAATCTTAGGGAGTTTATTTTTTTATTAGCAAAACCTTTGCCACTCTCCTTCAAATCTTCAATCAAGTACCAATAGCTTACATACACTAAAAACATGTACAGTTATCCACCAAAGAAGACAAATGATCATTTTAACTTCTTAAAACAAACAAATAAGTACTTGTTTGACAAAACCACCCCAAAACCTTGCTGGAAACTAACACATGATATGACAAGAGGTTTATTTTTCAAACCAGTCTCTTTTTTTTTTTTATTGTATATTCAAGTTATGGCACTTGATATTAAATTGCACACAGCCTAAAACACATAGTTCTGTGGCCTATAATGATCTGTCCCTGCTTTGGCCAGACTGAAGTAAACATCGTACATGTGGTACTCATTTCACATAAATTTCAGTTTCTGATCGGTGGTTACTGTCACTCGTTCAAGATAACAAACAGAAAATTATGGGAGAGCAATGTGGTGCAAAGTAGCCTGGAAGTTATCCACAGAGCACGTCTTTTATATCTCAAGTTGTAATCCAGCTCACAAGAATGCCTTTCATGTATGAAGAAAGAGGTTATTATCCTATCAGTACACAATCTGTTAATAACAAACATCAGGGGAGAGTGATTCATTTGCCCTGACAGCTTTGTGAACAGGCTTAGAAACTGTTCTGAATAGTGAAATACATTAAGAAAAAGATGTTATTTATGGCAGAAGACAGGAAAGGGAGCTTTCCTCCTGGAATTTAGGAAAGTTCAGCCAGCCAAAACAGAAAAAGTTCCAAAATATAGCTGCAAAATTAATGAAAGACAGACCTTCTTATTTTCACCTCAGATTTAAAGGTGAAAAGTCATGTCACTCAGAGTCACATTTTTCAAGATACAATATTGAAAAGCTATCAATTTTATTAATAGAAAAGCATAGGTAGATCTGACTTCTTATTAAAGCTGGTCCTTTTATTGGTCTGACCTCTGATTTAATTTTATTTCTATATTGTTAACCTGAATAAATCATTTCATTCAGCCTTCACTTGTGCATGCTCTGGTTCTATCTGGCATCCCTTGAGAAATGTTATGGAATAGGAGATGGAGGCAACTTGCTCATGTCTACATGGACCTGGAGGCACAGTCTGCTGATGTATTGAATCTCCAGACTTACTGTATGTGATTGCTGTATTTGATACAAATTCCTATTATATTTATTTTGCATGTCTATTTGCATTTCTATTTGTTTGCATTTCTATTACATTTATTTTTAATACAAATATTATTGATAGATAGATTGATAAGCACACATTACTAAGCCAAAATATATTTTTCTTACTATTGTTGTCTCTGACTATAAACATGGCATTTCCAAAAATTATACCTACAGTCGATTAAAAAGAAATAAAAATAGAAAAAAAGGTTAAAAACATTTATGATGATCATTATTTTGTGGTACCTTAAGATATAGTTGCACAGACATGGAGACATAACTAAAGAATTCAGAAATTTAGGTTTTCTAATTGCATGTATTTTACACATATATTGCATGGGATTTTCAATATATGCTAGATTTTCAATAGATTTTTGGTGGTTGTTACAAATAAGTTCTGAAAGTGCTCAGCAAATGATAGTCTGTGCTCCTTCAGTCAAAGGAGGTTCTTGTTTTAAGAGCTTATGCACTTCATAAACAGTAGAAGTGGAAACCAAGCTAAAGAATTCCTTCCTTCCTCTCCCTCCTCATGAGTGGTAAATTTAAGAATAAAATCCAGGTTTTCTGCCACTGTGGTGACTCCATTACTTTTCTCTGCAGCAAACAGTTACCACATGCATGGGTCATGCAGTTACAGGTGGAGGTGCTGCTCAGCTCGGCAGGAGCTGGGCCAGACACACGAGGCCACTGAGCTCAGGCAGCTGCTCGGAAAATCCAGGTATCAAAGATAGCGAGCGTGATCTACACTTTAGCAATCTCTGTAGGCACTTCAAACAATAGCCCAAAACAACTGCTGTTTAATGTGACTTTCCTTGGTTCCCTGTTACATTCTTGTCTGGGTCTCCCATAATATTAGGAATGATCCTTTATTTTTCTACTAAGAATATGTACCTCCCACCTGCTTTTTTACAAGTGTGAAGCGATAACATCTGTAACCAACCTGTGGTGAAAAAGGACCTAACAATTTTTTTGCTCTTATGTTGTAAAATACATTTACAGTTCCTGTCCTTGTTATTTATATTTCAAACTCACATACTTTATTTCAAAGAAATAAAGTAAGAGATTTGAAGAAAAAACTTATGTAACAATGAATTTTCCATTTATTTAGCAAAAGTTACTGTCCTTAATATAAAAGGTAATTCAGCAATCCAATTAAAGTATTATTGACCTGTTATGGCATTACACAGTGGAAAGTTTGACTATGGGCTATTTTCATTAAAATTATTTATTCACATCTCATGTTGTTGTTTCATTTTTTTCTTTTTAAATTAACTTGTCATCTGATGAAAAGGTGCTGAACTTGCAGGCTGAAGTCCACTGTAAAAAGACAAGTAAAAGAAGAAACCAGTATTCTCATTTGTTAAGAAGAAACATTTTCTGTAGGGATGCAACACTTCCTCTTTGTATATCTAACAGGGGTAATCCATGTAAGGTAGCTCACTGAAAAAAAATACAACAAAATGTATCTAGGTTTTTGTGAAGAGCACAGACACCGGAAAACATGATGAAGTCAATTAGTACTCGGTCTGGAATTCTAACTCATCAGTCAAACAGTGAACTTCTTCACTCGTTATTGTATGTGTTAGCCTACTCAGTTAAGAGTTGAAAATCCTTGGCAAAGAATGCATTATCTGTGAAGTGATGGCCAAACAGGTATGTAGTGAATTACAAAGACTGAAGAGCTGGGAAAAATCCATTTTGCATCTGTTGCCATCTGATAGATGGGAGAAGGAGTAGATGCAATATTTAAAGATTAATTTTTTTTCCCCAATGGTATTTTTTATTATCAGTCTTACATCTTCAGGATTAACAGATCATTAATCATAGACACAAGGATACATTATGGTCCAAATTTTTGTCAAATCTCCCACACCACCTGAAGTGAAATTCATGCGTGCATTCAAAAATTCACATTTTCATTACCAACTGTTGTCTAAAAAACATAGTTATCCAGATCACACATGCAGTAAAGATCAAGGTTGTCAAGGTTTAAGGACCAAAAAGGCTTTGTCCACAGAGGCATTTTTAAGCTCAAGTGACTTCTTATGAAAATAGCAATGCTTATTCTAGTGAGATCAGAGAAAAAAAGTTACAGCAAAAGAGCTGTAACAGATATTGTGATTCTGATGGATAATAGATTAAAAATGCCTAGCATGGACTGAAATACTATCCAGCAAATACTTTTGAAAACAGCAGAAATAAAAATTTTTGCTTTTCATTTTGGAATTGTTTCTCAAGAAATAGACTACAATTATTTTAGTCAGAATATTTTTTTTTCATCAATGTCATCTACTGAATTAGTTCATTATTTGAAAAATTTTACTTCAGTGATGTGTTGCTTATTATTTATACAGAAGTGTCAGAAGTAACATAAATGTTTGAGTTCTTTACCTCGTGGGATGATGAGGTAGTAAAGAATATTTTTCTAAGTCAAGATATGATATGTTCCCTGAAGTAGCTATTTATCCTTCAAGAACTTTAGAGTTTATGTTGCAACAGTCATTCTTAAACAACAAACTGTCTTTAAAAGCTCTTAATAATTGCTGGTCTGCTTTTATTTCACAGCTTCAGTATTGTCCTGGGTTGCAGTGTATTCTATTACCATCCTCATGAGCTGTTGACACCAGGTGGGGCAGTGTTTCCTTACCTCCTCCCTCCAGACTATCTTCTGTTGATGAGCCCATCAATGCCTTGCCTCATGACTCATCATCCCATTGTGAGATGCTCCACCCAGAGGGAGGAGCCAAGCATTCCATCCTGGATATAATCTGAGATTCCAAACACCACAGGCAACCTTTCCACTGGATTCCCAGAGGACAAGAGCTACATAGCCACCACTGGACTTTCAGAGGAAGGGCAGCCCCTTTCTACTGGATCACTGCTTCGACAGAACCACGCCCATCACTTCAGGAGGACTGCAGCCACCATCTTATCGGACTGCTACCACCACCCTCACTAACAGGGTGTCAGGTTGTATCCTGACTCTGTCAGTTTAAACCACTGTTTTCTGCCTTTTTTTTCTTAATTTCCCCATTAAATTGTTATTCTGACTTGGTGCCTCCCACTGGTTTGTTTTCAAACTAGTACAAATATAACAAACAATATTTCTGGATTTCTGTCCATTGTAGTTGTCGTCTGTGGATGATCATTAGACTGGCTTGTCACTTGTACCAGAAACAAATGACACAATCAGGCAATATAACAAGGCTGGATCACTCAAACATTTCCAAGAAGTCAAATCAGTTTTCTATTTTGAAGTGAAAAAGACATTGTTTTTAACTAGCATTGTAAGCATTAGAAAATATTTTGAAGGCAATTCTCATAAGACCCTGGCACCAGTGAAGTCAATGAAGAAAAATCCACCAACTAAATTAAACATGTCTGGACTTTAATATAACTTTCTTGAAATTCATGTAGCTGTGAAACTGTCGATGAGGTGGCAGGGCTACATTTTCCTTTCTATGTACACATTTTTACTTTACTGACTCTAGGGGATTTGTGAGCCAGACTTCATTCAGCGTGTTCCAAAGAGCTATGCACTGTCTCCCCTAATAGAGACATCATCTTTGTTCTTATTTCCATTTGCATTTTTCCCTTATAATAAATTAATAATTCAAACTGAAATGTATCTCTGGGTTTCAGGGTTTTTTAGTTGGCTGGTTGTCACTGGTTTTGGTCTCAGTGTGTTTAGAGCTATTACATTTTAGAAGAACATACAGATGCAAGATCTCTCACAAGAGAGTTTTTATCACGTTATGTTTCCAGTTCAGTTCCCAATACAGATAGCTGAGTCATGAATACATATCCAACAAAAAAAATAAACTTCTAAATGTGTCAGGGTTCAGCAGAAAGTGCCAGGGAATTTCATACACACCATCTTGGTATCTTTAAGATGCTATGATGTTAAATCCCGTTAGAGGTGTCTTAAGCTAGGGTTTTCCAAAGAGCCTCAGGGTACAGGGAACAGTTGCCTGTTTTCTTTAGTTTCTCCTAGCTATACTTGGCTTACCTTCAGAAGTCCTTATTTTTTCCCCTTTAGGAGTCCCATGACCATAAATGTTATGTCAAAGGGTATTGTTTTGTTTTTTTATCTTACAATTACCAGCTACAAATTCAAATCATCTTAAAATGAAATCGGTTTTTGATTCCTGATCTGTGAGAATTGTTTGAAGTATTTGTACGATATGAGCACACTAAAACATATCAGTTGTCAATGTAACATTGTTAATAAATATTTTATATCTATTTATATTTCTCATAGTTTTGCCTCATGTTGGTTGTTGTTATTACTACTACTATTATTATTATTATATTTAACAATAGGAGTTAAATATATCTTAAAAAAGTCTAGGCTGATCCTATAACAGATTGTAAAGATGTGAAAGTTTAAAACCTTTGCGAGGAAGACAGGCATAGGATAGCCCTCAGCCTCCCACATACTGCTTTGCCTGTGTGCTCCATCAGGGACATTTCTGTGGCAGAATAGAGGCTCTTTCTTTTATTCTAAAATAATGCCACTAATGCATCAGCTAAATAGTATCAAAGCATTTAAACCTTTCATATATTTTTATCATTACATTGCACCATTTTCGTTCAGGCACTATGCAATAAAAAAGCACATGCAATACCTACCCTGAGGAAACTGCTATATGTAATAGCAATTTTGTCTAGTGTAGTTGTTTTTGGTTTTTTCTTCTTTTGGTTTGAGCAATATTTTTTTGCCTCCACATTTGATAAAACTCCTAAGGATAGAAAAATGTGACATTTAATTTTCTTGGCTTTGGCTACCACATTGTTGTGTCTACATAGACATGCACTCATCTAGAGCTGCTCACACCCACCATTCCACCCACTCAGAAAGCTAATCACAGTGTTTTTAAAATAAAATTATTTCTTACTGCCTAACCACAATGGCAATCCTTCTAGCTCATTTGGTTCACCATGAATAAAATACATGGAATAGTCCAGTAGGGAATTTTTTGGTTAAAATGAACATTATTTAAAACCACAATATTTAAGCTTCTGATAGTGGAGTTAAGTTGCCTTCATTGTGATTCTGTGGCAGTGTTAACAGAATTTGAGTTCACTGAGTTCATAAGTCAAGATCATGAAGCACTGCAGACCAAATGTGCTAATCTGCTCTGGAATGTTGCCTCATCCCATCTGAAAAGTCTGTATTTGTGTTGAAGACATAACAAAGAGACTTTCTACTTTCAGACTCACTGAAAGTATTTTAAATACTCATCATGTTAGGGATCTCATTTATCATCCATGCATTTAGATACTAGTTTTATGCATGTACAGTTCTATATAGCACTTAGACACTAGATATTTTCATCTCTCACCCCTTCACTCAAGAATTCACAAAAACCAAACAATCAGCTTTCTTTTTTTTCTATTTATTTTATTTTTATTTTATTTCCTTCCTGTAGGGCTAGCTCTTTTGCTTTAAAACTGAGAATCAGAGAGTATGAGCTAAAGCCAAATCCCACAGTTGGAGTGCTTTTAAGACTTGGAACAAGTTAAGATGTATGTTTTCTTATTTATGAAAGAGGCAAAGAATGGCAGACAAAGAAAGGCCAGGATAAAGAGAGGATAAAGAGAAACTGCTCTTGTGTAATTATGATGTAAGTATGTAGTTACAAACTGAGAGGTCTTTGCAAGATTGTGTGATATTGGCCATTCCCACAAAAGAGGGAAAGATAGCACTTTAACAACATTTAGAGAAGCAGAGATAGTTTTCATTAAACAGAAAAAAACTCATTCTTGGTGTACACCCCTTAATTAATTTCCTTAATAACCCATTTTCAACAATGGAGTTTGCTATAATCTTTAGCAGCTTTCATTACTAATATTGCCAGAGGTAGATATATGAATGCAAAGGCATATACAAGCATATTTCTACATTTGCATTCCGTTAAAAGCTGATTGTAAAAGTGTTGCACACTCAAGCAATAAGAAATAAGAAAGTGCAATTTTAATTCCACCTGCCTAGGCATATACATTCTGACCAGTTTTGGATTTCACGATCCCATACTGCCTGTCACTACCAAGGATGAATGATGTACTGTAATGAGCAAATTTTTTTCTTTATATTTAATTCCTACCAATATAACTGAATTACTGCAGCAGCCCCTCTGGGATCGCACCAGGGCAGAGCAGAGGGGAACAATTCCCACTTTCGACCTGCTGGACAGGTTTCTTTTGATGCAGCCCAGGATACAGTTGGCTTTTTATGCTGTAAATGCGCTTTGCTGGATCATGTGCAGCTTTTTATCCACCAACACCCCCAAGTCCTTCTTCTCAGAGCTGCTCATCATTCCACTCATCACTGAGTCCGTGTTTGTGTTTGGGATTGCCCTGACCCATGTGCAGAACCTTGTACTTGGCCATGTTGGATTTCATGATGCTCCTACAGGTGGCTCTCTCAAGCCTCTGGATGGCATCCCTTCACTCCAGCACGTCAATGGCACTACATGGCTCAGTGTCATCAGTGCTGAGGGTACACTTGATACCACTGTCCATGTCACTGGCAAAAGGTGTTAAAATGTTCCAGTCCCAGCACCAGCTCGTGAGCAATGGCCCTTGTCACTGCTCTCCACCTGGACTTCAAGACATTGATTGCGACTCTGATTATAACCATACAGCCAGTTTCCTACCCACTGTGCAGTCTACCTGTCAAATCCACTCCAACATCCATTTTGGGGAGAAGAATGTTGTGTGGTACAATGTCAAATGTTTTACACAAGTCCAGGTAGATGACACCACTCCTAAGAGCTGTTTTAGAAGACCACTAAATTGGTCAGGAATTATATGCCCTTAATGAAGCCATGTTTGCTGTTACAAACTACTTCCTTATTTTCCATGTCCATTTGCATAGTTCCCAGGAGGATCTGCTCTGTGATCTTGTTGAGCACCAAGGTGAGACTGACCAGCCTGTAGGTAACTGGGTCTTCCTTTTTCTACCATTTTAAAAATGAGGTTAAAGTTTTCCCTTTTCCAGTCAGTGGGAATTTCACCAGTCTGCCATTACTTTTCTAATATGATGGACAGTGGATTATCAGCTTAACATCTTGGTTCCCTCGGTTCCCTTGGTTCCCTTGGACCTTCAGTTGCATTTCATCACATCCCAGGGACTTGTGCATATTCAGGTTCTTTAGAAGATCTTGAACTGGATCTTCTTCTATGTTGTGCAGTCATCCATTTTCACAGTCCCTGACATTGGATTCTATTTTTTTTTTCCTTTATGTTTTTTAGTTCTATGGGGTATGGAAAAGGAACTATTAATATCAAAGAATAGGTTTATATTTTTAGGTATAGCAGTAGAAAAAAAAAATCTTCTTAGTTCATTTTTGATTCTTGGAAGAGTTTTTGTTGTCTTTCTTTTCCTTCCTTAATTTGTAACTAATTTGTTTCACTTTGGGTCTTGGGTAAAATTTTTGTTGCTCTTGGGAAACTGACAATTTGTTGGTGTAGTTAAATGACTTTTTGGAAGAGTAGAAAGAAGTATTTATCTAGTGTAATATTCACCAGCCTTTGGATCCTTTAAGTTCCTGATGGTGTCCAGGATATTTTCAGTATTCTGGAGCTTAAGATTTACTCTTAACTCACACGGACATTTTGTCTTTTTCAAATGAAACAAAACCCCCTAACACCAGTCATTATTTTTAGGAAAATAGTACCAGAAACCCTCCCCATAAAACTATTATTATTATTATTATTATTATCAAGACTTTGAAAGTTACTATAATATTGTCTACATTGCATCTGTGGAAGTAGTAATACCGGTATGATGCATAGTGGAATAACATAGCTTAATTCCCCTTTCCAAGGAATTTCTATCTCCTGAGATATTAATTACATTTCAAATCCTTCTTGTGAACTAAGAATAGCATTTAGAAGCAATATTAAAGTCTGTAAAATGGTGTTATGGTTGATATTTAATTATAACTGTTTAACAATTAATATTGTTAACAGTTATATTTAATATTTATATCTTATTACCTATCAATTTTACCAATAACAATAGTAGTGTGCATATAATAAACCAGAAAGCAAACCTTTTTTGGCTGTCTAAAAACCACTACTTTCTAAATGAGAAATAAATAGTCTTGATTCATAAAATGAATATTAGAGGGAGCTTTTCTCAAAAAGTTTTTGTGGCAAATATATGGGCAAATATATGTTTATCAAAGGTTGACAGTGATAAGTAACTACAGATGCAAAAAAGGAAGGTGAAAAAAGAAGCAACCCCTTTTTCACTTAGCTTTTAAGTTGACATGAACTTCTTCTCTGACAGTCCTGATTAGGTCAGAGGAAGACATGAAAAGGGATATAAAAGATGTGGGGAATCCACCCTAGCACTGCTGGGGAGAGAGGAGAGAGTGTCTGTCAAAAAAGCTCCCTTGCTGGTTGGGAAGCACATGAGTAAACACAACAGCAGTCACAAAACTCGTGGGAAAGAAAATAAAAAATATTTGAAACCCCATCACTTGTCAGTGTGAGATCCATTGATTCCAGCAGAGGTGTGGGATACAGTGGTCAGGAAGTGAGGAGGACAGAGCCCTACACTGTGCTAGGAAAAATCATGACTACAGAAATAACACAAATTCAATGCAGTTATTGTGGTCCTTCATTACTTAGGACTCATCTTACTTCTAATCAAAAAAAAGTAAAAAAGAAAGCAAGAAAATCTACAGGAAATATTTTGCATCAGCTGTGTGATTGTATTATAGTGCTAGACTTTAAAAACTTGTCATGCAATTTTTTTTCAAGGGTATTTTTATTTTGGTGTAATAGTCTTTATCCACTATGAAGCCACAAAATTGACACTTTTCAATATTCTGATTTCAAAACAGGCATTAATTTGAACTTTTCTAGAAAAAACTTAGTAAGGAATCCGCTCTTTTCTGGACTAAGACTTAGTTCTTTAGAAAAATCCCATACTTAATAAACAAAAGAAAAATAGATAAGGATTTATGGCATACAATACTGATCAATTTTTTCAGTATTTTTTGAGAAGAATATTAGACAGAATCCACAAATGTATTTTCTTTACAAGTGAGTTTTTTAACATCCTTAAAAATACCAGTGACTTTCTAAGAAGATTTTTGTATGGGATTTCCCAAATTTGCTGAGAAGTGTTCACCTTGTGCTGTAAAGATAAAATCTCTGACAGCAATAATCCTTCTTGTAGAAGCTCTAATAGATTATTAATAGAATAATAGTCATCTAATGTAGAAGCTCTGAAGTCAGAGCTTTAGCATAGTTAAAATCTCAAACGAAATGTCTTAAAGCTGGAATTTCCTGGTGTTACATAATGTAAGTTTTTTCTTGACAAAGCAATTGTGTTCAGTTGTGAACCTGGCCCCAGGTAGAGAAAGAAGGCCGTTTCAATTTAGTTTTATTGCATTCATTCTCTCTGTATAGTACTGATACATTACCATCAGTGTAGCTGTCTAATTTGCCTTTTTACTTGGTTGCATAGTAAATGACAAGTAGTTTTCAGCATTTGAATAAGCTTTTCAACACCAGACATTTTGTCTGAAGATATGTCAGTAATGATCACACAGGTGTAAAACACTAAGGTATCTTCTGGCATTCATTGTTAAATGTACAGTTATGTAATTTACCTTTAAGAATTTATTTTGTAAATTATGTTATTGCATAGCAATAAAATAAGACTCCGAATTTCAGTTGTATGTGCATTGAGAACAACTTTACAAAGAGTGTTTCTTACTTTCTGTGTTTCACATTTTGGGTAAATTTCTGTCTCAGTTGTCTGAAGTTAAATATCCAAAAATAAGGGAATGATTGTTTTATTTTTAGATTTTTGGGGTTTTTTTGACATAGTGAATAACTTGGGACATTTCTTTGCAAAGTTTGTGAAAAAGACTGACACCAGCAAGATTCTCTTCATAAAATGATGAAGAACAACTTAAAATGAAATCCTAAACCAATAGAGGAAATTTTCCAATATATAATCAAATATATTTTCTGAGAATAATTATGAACATTTAGCATGTAAGATCACAAAGATGTGTGAACATCAGTGTATGTCCACACACGTCCACATGCAAAAAGACCTAAAAGACCCCTAATAAATCCTTTCATAAGTAGTTAAGTTTCCAAAAGTCCTGATTTTGGTATGGATATTCCAATAATGCTGTCCTTTCTTTGATATATCCTAGTCTCTAAGAGACCTCAGCTCTGTTGAACATGTGAATCTCTGTAGTGAATGGCTACCTAGACAAAAGGTTTCTCAAATGTGCAAAACTATCAGAAAGATATTTACAGAGTAGTGGTTCCAGCACTATTTGAATTAAAATATATTTACATTCCAGTTCACCTATCCTGCATCTCTGTACCACTTCTGCTTAAAGTGTAGTACCTCTAAGGATGGAAGACTTAGGTGATGTCCACATTTAACAATTCTGTAGATATTTGACTTTACCCTTCAAACACCTTCACAATAATGCCTATGCTATGACACACACAGTTACACCCACATTATCACATTGCATAAGAATGTTACAGGGTTTTTTAAAAATATTTCTCCATCTACATTTGAACAATAGAATTCCAGAGTTTATGCAAATGTCTTCTACCCACCCACACAGAAAATTTGAATTAAAATAGGTAGAGATCCCAGACAGGTTATTTACAAAATATCAAACTCATGAGATGTGCACAGATCAAACATTTCTCTTATGTTACACATTCAACAGAGACAACAAGAAATGAAAAAAATTTAAATTCCGATAAACTTCCAAAATACGATCCCGAAGGTATCAAATGTGACATTAGCTGTACAGTAATTAACATTCTTAATTTATTCACAACTGTTCAAGATTTGCAAATAGGAATAATGTCTAACTAAAAGTGGAACCCCAGAGGCAAAATGAAATAATGAAAGGCTAAGAAAAAAATAATAGCTATACACAAAAATGTTCAAAACCTTCTAGATAATATGCATGACGTGTTCTAGTAGGAGATTAGAGTTCCATGTTTCACTGTTTTCTCCAGACAGTGCTAATTTGTTTCCAATTAGTAGAAAACCTCCTGCAAATGACTTACCAGACTGAAGTGGTCACAGGAATACTGTCTCTGCTTATGATCTTGCCAGAGAAGTATGTTCTTTTTTGTGCTACCTAGTTGTGAAAAATTATGCCCAGTTACTTTTCTGCTTGCCATATATTCAGCCTTTTCTTTTTTTTATTTTTAATAGGATATAATTTATGAGAACACACATTAATTTAGACATCCCCTCAACCACGTTAGATGTCACTATAGAAGAGAGGATTTGTAGCTGCTCTGGTGGAAATAATGGAGTAATTGAAACCAATTATAATAATCCACTTGCAACAGTCTGCAAGTATCATGCATAGGATACAAAGAAAAGATTAATGGGTTAATGAACTTCTGTTCTAAAAGTGTTGGGGCTTTTTTGTGTGTGTGGGGGGGGTGTTTCTGTTTGGTTTTTTTTGTTTTCCTGGGCTCTTGTTAATGCCTAATCTTTAATAGGAAAATGGTTTCTGCACTGCTGTAGGAGTAGGTAATTGTTCCCTTATGAGTCTAATCTTTCTGATGCCTTTGCAGTGACATGTGAGTCACCCACAGTACTGTTTCCAAAGGACAAAAATGGACTTCTGCATTGACATGAAACCATTGCTTGGCTTTCCAAATAAAAGTTGGGAGTCTTATAATTATTACTCTCCCCCTTTTGCTAAAATACAGTTAAAAGATTAGAAAGTTGAAGAAATGTTAACATCTCAAAAGAGAAGGCAGTTCAAGAAAAATAGCAAATTTATACTCAGAAGGTCCCTCTCTGGGTGCAACTCCCCAACCCTCCTGCACAAAAACATCTCTTCAGTAAGGTAAGGATGCCCCTAACTAGAAAGGTGCATGGAAAAACTCCTAAACCAAGAACCTGGTCCAGCTGGGCAGGAGATTCATTACCAATAAACTGTGAAATCAAGTAGGGAACATAAGGGCCAAACATCAGATACTGGAAAATGAAGGGCTGCAAAAAGAATAATTAGAAAGTTGAGAACTATGAGTGTACAAGGAAAGAGACAAAGACTAAATATCTTGCCACTTTATGCTAAACGGCAGGTAATGGTATTTTTCATTATTTGGCAAAATGGTACAGTCATAAGACAGTGGTCTGAGAATGAGATATCCTAAGCTTTGCCTTTGCCATTGACCAACTCTGAGTCATGTTATAGGCAGGTCACTTCAAATTCTGAAGCTCATATTCTTCAGCTGTAAATTCATTAAAATATTCTCTTTTATTATTTTTAACAATTTTAAAATAAAATAGACATTTCTATCACATATGGAACATTAAGTCACTCTGATTTTTTTTTTTTTTTCCCTCTCTATTCCCATCTGGGATTGCCTGGAAGAAAAGAATATATTGCAAACTTAAATGAAGACATTAGAATTTAGAAATTTATTACCTTTGTAATAAAAGCTCCGTATTATTGTTTTGATTTAAAAAAATACTACTGCTTCCTTAATTTATTATTTTCACTGGGAGATGAAATTAGATTTTACTTTTTCATAGCTACAGTCTTTGTAACATCTTCCATAATTGTTAGTCCAATGCTGCCCTGCATTATCAATAATGATCCAATCAAATGAATAAGAAACTTCTAGCCTCTATTAAGGCATGATTTGAATTGTTTGGCAAAGTAATTTGAATTCTTCTGTCTCATTTTTCTCACACTTAACTTTTTTAAAGGTAATAACCTATATGAATGTCTCACGTCACTACTTGCTAAAAAGCAGTTTCCTCCAAAGTTTCTCTTTTTATAAATCATTAAAATTCATTGAAAAAAAATATATTCACAACCGTTCTGATCACTTCTAATTAGCATATTACCCTCATATACACTTCTCCTGTAGAAACATAAATAATATATAAATTATTTTTCAACTTGATGTGCTTACAGCTATAGGCCAAATAAATAAAAGCAATTTATGCTAGCCATCAGCATTAGTTTATGTTTTTACAGTTGTTTAGAGAACCAACAAAAATATCATATCTGAAAATCAAAGTCTTTTTATCAGCTCGTATGCTCATTTGGTTTGTTTTTGTGCCTTCTTTTTCCAACTCTTGCTACTGCCATGCACAGCAGGAAATTCATCTGAAGTCAAAAGACTAAGTAAATAAACAAAGCAGCTGCTTTAGAATACTTCAGACAGGGCCAAGTTCTGAGTTATGGGGCTAGCTAAAATAAGGAAAGTAAAAACTTAAAACAGTATAAAAATGCTTTATATCTGTCCCATCATAAAGGGAATTTCATTCCATTTTTAATAATTCAGTTTTTTTAAAAAATGAAGGAAGTGTGATGAAGGGAGATTTTTAGTTGAAGACTAAGGGTTTATCTGCATCTGGGTTTGGGTGCACGTGTGGTTCCTATTTGACTCAGAAGAGGCCTGAGGCCACAGTTTTGCTCTGAGTGATTTGTGACAGATGGTAAATAACAAATAAATTTGCTAAACAGAGATCAAGGGCTTTGAGTAAGCATTCTTGCCTGGGAAGATGCAAGAGCTTTGCCATAACTTGTATTTCAGCAACATTTACCTGTCAGTAAACCTTACAGAAACACAGAAAGCACCAGGATGGGAGAAATACATTAAATAAATATGGTCCCAGATGCTCAGAGGTTTTTGCTTCTGACTGCTGATCATTGTCACCTTCTTCAACATGACATGTAACCTAGTCTGACATATGGGAACGGTAGAAAAGAGAGACAGCTGAGAGTTCATGCATTTTGCCAGTGACCAACCCAATGGACAACAGAAAAGGGTATGCTAAGAAAGCCCTTCATCATGCCATCACCTTAGAATAATATGATCAATCTATTGTACTGTGCCAAGATGCTTCAATGTGCTTTTATGAAAGGAGTTCATGGTAAAAAAAAGTGTTTTGCAAATGAGAACCTCTTAAAAGTAATAGGTGGAGTATCTAGTTTTGAGCCTCTAGGTTTTAGGCAGAGGCTCCTAATGTATAGTGCAGAGGGTTTGTTTTAGAGAAAAATGTATTTCTATAAGCATTGACTAGAAACAGGGACAGAGATTTGTGAGGAAATGCTGTTTAGTGCAAGTTTCATGCAAATACGTGAATCAACATCCTTAATGTTAATGTTTCACTGGACTTCGTCATTTGACTAAAATATCACTAATTCAGTGAAAGAACAGTCTGGCAGTCTGCAATGTAACATTCTCATGTTAACTCCAAGAAAGGTAGTGCTAAATTGATGTTACCAGTTTCATACTGTAGCCACAGTATTAGTTTTGACACTGTCTGCATGCAGGTGGTTTATAATGCATAATATTGATCTGGAGGATCCTTTCCCCCCCACTGCCTTCAGCTGTATATTAGCTTCTAACCTTGATCTTAAAAGTTAAGATGGATGTTCAGTATTATTACCTAGCAGAAAGGGTAAAAAATCAATTTTATCTCCTGGTGCTTTATTCCCTCATCTTCCAGTGCTTGAGCAGTGGGGTTGTAACAACTGTCAGCATAAAATAATTTATTAGCTGATGTTATGACAGTTTCTGGCAGATGAATATATTCCTATAGGTACATTGATGCTCCTGAAATCAACTTTCTGATTAAGGATAAGAAAAGATTATAGCAACCAATCAACTGTTTTTAATGGAGCAATACCTTCATAAACTACTAGACTGATGGTTACAGATGATATTGCTCATTATAGTTTCTGGATTTTAAAGTTGACCTGTACAAACAAAAGAGAACAGTTTCAAAAATTTTGACTTTCTGCTTTCGAAGAAATAATGAAATCAAACAAAGGAAGGATTCTCATATCTACTAATCCTGTGCTAAGTTTACCAGAAAAGCTTTCATCAGACTTTAGTTTGATTTCTGGATGTAGTTAATTTTCTATTAAAATGTATTGATGAGTCCTCAAAATTTCATTTCATGACTTCCTTGTCTCACAGCTTGCTTTGGGACTGGGAAACATAAACCTGCCGTCCTCACCCTGCTTTCAGGACAATACTCAACCACAGAGAAGGATTTGTGCCACTATAGCCTAGTCTTTCCTAACCTTTTAAATCACATTAATCCTTTACTACCCTGTCATCTATAATTCAATTTGTTGAAGGCATGCCCCATTCAGCCCTTCATTAGCCCAGTACATCTTTGCTATGTTTCAGTATTTTACACAGATGTAATGTAGATTAGAATCTAAGTGAAATCTTCACTACTGGAAAGTACACTGAAATCCTAGTCTTTCCTCATATTGATGGTTCTGAGCTCATGCCTATTAATTCCTTGTACAATATTGTCTACATGACAGAGATAAAAGTTTAACAGAACAAGTAATCAAACACTAGGAAAAATTATGCAAATAATTTATTCTTTGAAGAAGGTATTATGCAGACTGCTGACCTCCCAAAACATCTGAGACTAGATTGTTATGTTATTCTGATCTTCCTTAAAACAATATATTAAGAAGTAGTTCTGTTGAAATGTGCAGAGTTTTATACCTAGTTAAACTTATTGAATGTCTCTGTAAATGACTGCATATAATGAAATCCTCATTGGATTAGCCTTCAGATATTTTATCAGATGGTATTAAAATGCTTTTAACACACTTCCTATCTTTCTTAACCTTCAAATAGAAGCCAGTCTACTTCTGACAGATACAATATTCCTATTTAAAAATTAAGCTAAAATTCATCTGATAAGATTAAACATCCTAGAAAGTAAAATAAATGCTATACATTTACTTTCATGGCTTCTTCTTTTTTTTTTTTTTGGAGCATTCAAGGTTACTAAATCAATAATTGAAAGAGATTTTTGTCTTTCAAGCAGTTCAGATATTAGAGACAAATGATAGCAAGAACAATGCTAGCATATAATGACCTGAAATAATGAGATGAAAATTATGGTGTTAAATGTCCTGACACATTGTTGTGGCTTTGCTTTCTTTGTTTTTGTTTTGGTTGTTTTTTTTTTTTTTACAATTCAGCTTGTATTTACAGAGGTTTGACTCTCATTTTCTGCTTATAGTCAACACATCATTTAAGTTTTTAGAAAACACAGACAAATGGCCATGCAATGTTAAATATAATTTTCAAAAGCAATATCTTAGATGCGTATATATCTGCATAAAATGTTTTAAAACAGGTCCACTGTTTTATCTTCTAAGGACTTTAATAAATCCTAAAATTTTAAAGTGTGTATGTTTTATATTTAAAAAGGAAATATATTACTTCAGTGTTTGGTAAGTGGTTTCAGTCAAGATAATAGAAACTTTTGCAGAAAAGAAAAATGAATTATGATTTTTGCTATATTTCACATTAATTAATTAATAGAAACCAAGATCAGAAATATAAATTTATGAGGAGTTGTCTTTTTCGTTTTACTATCAGAATAAGATATTTTTTCTTGATTTTTTTTTAAATTTTAAAGCAATTAATTTTGATTCTATCAAGGTATTCTCATTAGCATGCACTCTAATGGTAATTCTGTTAGTAATTGTTAAACTGAATTCAAGTAGGGAGATGAATTCTTTATTGAATTGTCTGTACATCTTAAGCCAACTAACCATTCATTTCCATACCCCAAGATATGAAATGAATGCCTTTTTCTTTAAGAAATAAAATCCAGAAGATTTAAGAGCATGGAGTAGATTACCGCAGTGCATGGAAATAAATATAATAAACTCACTCATTTTAATGATGTTTACATATGTGACAACACATCTATGAAAATTATTCAGATGTGAGCTGTAAATATGTAGACAGGCACGGAAGCCAATTGAAATCTTCATTGAAGGTAATTCTGTACCTGGGAAAATAGCAATTTTGGTAAAAACAGCGCCAAGTAACAAACTGCTAAGGTGTAATTCTTTATCTCCCTCTAAGCTGTTGCCATTCTGTCTCTCACTTTTTCAAAGGATAAAACACACTCATGTACACAGAGGCTATTCTTGGAATGGCTGGGTTATTTGCATCCTCTAGGATTGTTCTATACAGGAACCATGCTGATGATCTGGTGAGGCTGACACCTTGCTCTTCTCATCTGTCTGGTGTGTTCCATTACTTACCTATGTACAATGAACAGTGAATTTAATGGCTTTCTATTCCTCCATCTGTTTTAAGGAATGAACAGAAAACTTGGGCTGCAATAGAACATATAGCTGTTTTGTCCTGGTGAGGACATGTGCCAGTGTTTTATCTACACAAGTAAATAAATCCAGGTATTTTGCAGAGGAATATCATCCTGAAAAGTAGTTTGCTTATATCTGCAGCTTTAGATAGGTCTCACTCCCAAAGTAGCAGATGGTACAGTAGAAATAGTTCTTCTGCAAAAAGAGCATGCGACTGAGAAATTAGCTTGGTTTCCAACCAAATAAATTTGGTACTTATACAATCCAAGAAAAGAGAATAAGTAACAGTAGTAATGGATTTCAATTCACTCCTTACATATCTAAATATTAACATGGATTAATTATCAAAGGAAATGTGGCCGAACTATACTACCAGTAACTTTTCCAGATGTAGGTCTGTGAAGTTATCTTTGGTCAAACTACTAATTTTGCTTCTAATAGTTGCCTATGAGGTAGAAAAAAACTTCTAGATGGCCAAATAGAAATTCAGTATAATATTAATTCTATTAAATTTATATAATTGTGTGTGTTTTAAGAGGTGGGTTTCTGAAGAGTGTAGTTTAAGGTGGGACTTACAAGCAGCACTGAATTGCTGTCATGAAGCTGAAAGAAATTAATGTCAATAGAACAATCAAGGAAGACACAGAAACGACAGCATATCAAAAGTTCAGAAAGAAAAAGATTATATTTTTATATGTTCCTGTGTGGACTCCGTGGGACATATACTTCTGGAATGGTATGATTTTTTTGATGTGAAAGCATATTTTTCCACTTAGGAAAGCAATGTTTGTCTTAAAAGGATTGCTTTGTCTGGACTGTTTTATTTAGAGGTTATATTTTTATCATATTTTATGAAATTCTGATTAAATATATGGATATATTAAGAACCGACAATTTAAAAATTTTTCCTTTAAACAGAAGGCTTGGGCTGACATGGGCTTTAGCAAAATTACCCCTTAATCTACATTCCTACAACCTCAAGAGAAAACCATTTTTTTTTCAGGATTTTGTAATTCATGTATCAATTTATTTTAAATCATGACAACCAAAAATATATTAATAAAAAAAAACATAATGAAAAGCAGTCTTACAATATCACAAAATTTTAATAACTATTGTGGTCAGAATAGCCAGGGGAATATTAGCACACACTAAAAACTTGAGTTCTGCTTTCAAAAAGTACATAGGCAATTAGATGAGAAGTCTGTTGCAAGGGGTCAAAGTCTGAGAACATGCACATTTTCTAGGTCTCCTCTTCTTTGGTAGAATTGCACCACCTGAGTCCTAAAGCCATTCTGAAGTCCTGAAAATACCTGTTTGTACATTATATTTTCAGTTCATGTCTGAGTGGCTTCATTTCTATGAAGCCTCATGAGGATGGAACAAAATTAAACCAAGAGACCATAGGTAAAATTTGTAAGTTATGTAAATGTCACATGCAGGGCAAAATGTTGTTTCTGAGTAGAGGAATGTTGTTGTCAAGAGTACCACTGGGAATATCTACATGTGCTCAGAACACCATGGCTCTTTTCACCATTGTTTGGAGTGAACAGAACTGACACTTCATATCCACCTCCTGGGATAGATCCCGGCATTAACATTCAGAAGCTGAAAGCTTCACTTTTAAATACAAGAAAAAGTCTGAGCATACTCATAAGAATTACTCTCGACATCTATTATACCTTTGTCTAGGCATGTAAGCAGACAAAAAATATAGAGTTTTCATGTCAGTTTCCCCACAGATCTTTCAGTATCTCCACAAATAAATTGTTTAGAGTAATTGCACGTATAAAATAATATAATAAGAGACATAATTTACAAGAAAATAAGGGTTTAAAATAAAAATTTTAAAAATACCCAAACAATCTATGAATCGTAACTGGGAATTTTACCTCAACGATCCTATTTAGAATTACACAAGCAATTCCCTAAACATATTGAGGGATGTGTGTGTGGATAGGTATGTACACACAAATAAACTTCCCTCTTACTCGGTAGTAGTTCCATGTATTCAAGGGGGAAGCATAGGCAAAATATGGGACTCATTAATGTAATTACTATTAAGTGACAGAAAATGTTAACAGCAAAAATGTCTTAAATTCTTGGCTATCTTTTGGCTTAGCTAAAAAGTTTCAGGATAATATTTTAAAAACCACCTATTTCTGGTTTTCCTGTCAACCTTCTAAAGAATTTTGACAAATCCCTTCTCTCTATGTAGTTATTATACAATTTTGCTGAGGTGTGATAATGGAATTTGTGTTTAAGCACTGAGGATGCCAAAGAGCTAGTTGTTTTTACACCACAGGGATCAACTTCTCAAAGTGACACATACTTCTTTTCCTCTCTTAAGGAAAATGACAAAGTATTAGGGCATCTGAAGAGATAACGTATCTCTGCTGCAGATATAGGGAACTGAAAACCAGTAATAATACTACTGTGGTTTGTTTTTGGAGTGTGAACTGATTAAAAGAGTGATCTAGCATAGTGGAAATTGATACTGAATTAAAATTCCTGGTTTTCATTCCCATTGCTTCGTATTTATTTTCCATTCATCTCGACACATCTTATGGAAGAAAGATCCCAATATTTTCAGATGAAAATATTGAAACTTTATTCACGGAAAGTATAAGTCATGTAATGGCACACAGAATATGTGACTACATGAACTGTTTAATAAAACTAATTCAAAAGCAAAATGAAACATTCATTTTCTGCCTTGTTTAAATCCAGAGTAAATCATATCTTGTGTTCCCTCAGGGTACCAACACTTCTCCTCAGAGCTGTAGGGTACTCATAGAAACTCCTTTTCACTTTCATTTTTTGATTTCTTTTTTTTTTCTTGGAGTCCTTTTCAGATTTTCCAGGGAAAAGATGTACATGTCTGAAATTTGGCCTTGAGTACTATTAGTGAGGGACCTAAAAATCAGCCCAGGTGGGCTTCCAAACACACTCAACAACAAAAATGGCTCACAGAAGTTCTTTGTATGTGTTGCAGGTCACTGCAAGGGAAATATCCTTTAGAAGAGTTGCAAACTTCAATTAGCAGATATCTTTGGACAATTAATCCTTTTTGAACTCCACTGAATTTGCTTCATACTTATAGTCAGTCTATTTCAAATCTCTCCATTTCTCATCATACAGTGATGTAGAGCACACATAAAAAAATGTTTCAAAATTCTGTTACCACACATTACTTTCAATTCAACTAACTTAAAATTTACAGTTATTAATGTGAAAAAAATTTCCGCAAATATTTTTATCAGAAGTTAATTACAGCAATCCCATTTGAGTCCCTGATTTTGTTGTGGGTTTTTTGTTTTCTTGAGAAGAAATATTGAGTTTTTAGGAAAAATAAAATAATTAAAAAATTAATTTGTCCCAGCAAACACAGTGAGGTTTTATATGAGGACCAGAACCCATATATATCTAGGAAGCTAGGGCTCTGAGGCCTTTCTGTGCCTGTGCACCCATGTATTTAAGGAAATAGGAAAAATTATTTCTTTTTGTTGTTGTCCATTTACTTTATCTTTACTTCTGATGCTTTTTTCAGCATCTAAACTTCAAAGCATGTATATTGGAAAAAACCCCAAAATATCACTCTGATTATCTAATTGATTATAAACATTTTGATTACATAAAAAGTTCAAAATTTGAAAATAGCTAACAGACAATTGATCAAACCATTATGATTCACTATGCAGTCAGGTGGACAAAAACTTTATTTTTGCTTTTTGTGTCTCTAGGGTTTTGTTCTCAAACACATAATCATATCATATGGCATATTGCACAGCACAATCTCCCATAGATAAATAACATCCTGGTGATCTGTGGAAGAGCACCAGGTGTATGTAGGAACTCTTTTACCAAAGTATCATTATCTTCAAACAGGTGTTCTGTCACTCATACCACCCCCATTTATTTTTTTTACCATTTGGTGCATTACTAATGCATGATGCCATCCTAATCCCGTTTTGGTTTTTTTTTCAACTACTTATTAAATATCTGTATTCCAGTTACTAACATCATTGACATATTCAATGCTGTATTGTTACTTTCAAGGGATACTGATGCCAGAGACACCAGTCATGAGAGTGGCAGTAGGTACATCCTTATACTTTCGCAGGATCAACAAGTCTTCTGTTAAAGCAAATTGGTGCTAATAAGAAACGGAATTTTTTGAAAAGAGTAAAATAAGGAATAATCAGTATACTGTTCTATGGCTGGTTTTCATTCCTCTTTTTCTGATGGGCAGGCAATAGTTTAGGTTACAATCCATAACAATGCACTGTTTCCCACTCAAGGTGACTATAAATTCAGTTCTTCCTGGCAGCAGAAATTATTCACCTCTCAAGTCATCCTGACACTGAATTCAGTTGCACAAGAAAATGTGTCTGGCAGCCTTGAAATGGAAACAGACAAATTGCAAAAAAGAGTTGCAAGGCATCTGAGCACTTCTGCCACATCTTGCTGACAGATGGGAGCTGTAGCACCAGTCACCAGTGCTTGCATCTCCAGTGCAGTTAAAGCAAAGGAAGCATTCATCAAGCCCTTCATTTCTCATTCCTCAAACAGAAGGCTGTTTACATCATGTCAGCAAATGATTACTCTCTGCTGCTGTTGTTGTGCTACCTATTGGAAAAGGTGAAGAGGTTATGTTTTGAAATTCCATGGAGATGTTGATTAAGGAAACAAAGGAAGCTGGTTCCTAACACCCAACACCCCCTTCTTCCCCAGTCCCTCCACCTCCCCAAAAAAAATAGGAAGCAGGCATCATCACACTCACATCTTTGACATGAGAAATGAGTTATTCGTGGAGAGGACAATGAATTCAAAGCTCAAATTGCTTACATATATCAAGGGAGAACCAAAGGATCTAAGCACTTTCCCTTCCAGCTGAGTCATCTCTTTAGGTCTTTTCTGTGGTTTTTGGTCCTTATCTAGGTCTTATCTGACAGCTGACCTGGGGTTACATGGATCTCAGATTTCCTTGGCTTTTTTTTAAGTCTTCATTAACAATGCCTGAAAAAACAAAGTTATTCCATCTGTGTGGAAGTCTGAAAAATTATAACTTTGTGAATGACTCCATACTGGACCATCATTGGAAAAAAGTGATCCATAAACTGAAAAATATGGGGAGCTACTGTTTTAGCCTAGGTATCATACAAGTTTTCAGTGTCTTTGTGAAGAACACGACTCAGTTTAACAACTCATGAATTTTTGAAACTTGGAGGTAAAGTCTTTGACTCTCAGAGAAGACAAACAAAAGGTAGAATTTGGCTTATATGAAAATAACTGAGCACAAAATTATTGTGGTGATTTCCATTCTTTATTTTAGTCCAGCCCATCACCTGAATTTTTTTTTTCTTTGAGTGTGTGCATTTTGCAGCTCCTGAAGAACAGATTTTTCTTCCTCAGTGGTTTAGTCTAGTATCCAGACCTAGATAATTGTTAAGAAAACTATTTCATGTGTAGGTAATATAGGAAATAGTGCATTCAGTTTAGGCAGGATCAACAGGTCTTTGCTTCCTGTTCAAAACTGCTATGTAAACAACTCAAAACTTCCATCTGTGTGATAGCTTTATTTCTCTTTCCTCAAGCTTTTAAGTCTAGTAGACCTTTTCTGTTTTGGAAGATGATTACTTGCTTTCTTCTCATTCATATCTATCTCTAGCACACCAGAGATTTCATCCTTTCTCAGAGTGATAATCCTCCAAGTACATTACACTGGATTTCTTTTAATTCAGCCATTCACATTTTAACTGATACTGCTTTTTTTTCCCCATGCAGACATGAAGTGCAGCTGCCTGTCCTTATCCTGTACAAGTTGTATGCTAGTTCCTGACATACTCTGAGTCCTGCTCCAATATCTATTTCCTCTCTGTGCCACTTGCATTGCTTCTACAAAGGTAGGTCCCAGTATGGAAATTCTCTTATCCTTAGCTGTGCCCTACAGAAGAATACTTGGTTCTGTATTGTTTCAGTTTCCAGAAAGCCTCTCTAAAGAGGCTAATTTTAACATAAAAGATCCAATGTAACAAATAAATAAATAAATAATTGTTTCTGTGAATATTTGAAGCGGAAGACAGCTGAATGTTTATGTTTATAAAACTGTCCCAGTTCTATATGCAGAGAAAAGGAACAGTCACATCTATGTGGTCAACCCAAAGTTTATATTTTCATTTCAAAAATATAAAACTTCATCTAATAGTTTTTCCTCTTTCTTTTGACAAATTCGTGTTTTACTTAAAAGCATAATCAGGATTTTCAAGCTTTTTGGAGTATCAATGTCTCTAATTACTGTGTCTGCATCTGACACAAGGTCTCTATATGCTTCTAAAATATTTCCATTCAGAGGTTGCAACGAGAAAATACTGTGTATATATGAGGAAGACCTTCTATTAATAAAAGAGAACCAGGCCTTGAAAATATAAAGTATATAAGACCATAAAGAAACACAGAGAGTAAGGCTGCCATATTTAGCTGATATGCCCAAGGTGGAAAATAGTAAAAGGAGACATGAAAGGACTGCTTAGTATAGCAGATAGTTCTGTTTTGCCTATTTGGCAGAGCAACTTCCCCAGCTTTTCACCACTAGAGTCACCCCTAGTAATTCTGGAGTAAGAAAAATGGGCAGGTTCCTTATTTAGTAATTATACTGTTAAAAATTTAAATAATTCTACTGAAATCCAACACTATTAGGAGTCTGAATGCAATACCTAATTTCAAAGGCATAACTTTAAAGTGATAAGAATCAAGAATATGAACCAAAAAATATCTATGAATACTTGCTGATGCATTAGCCGCCTGTTATACAAATCTTTCATCCTTTGATTATCTTATATAATATATATATTTTATTCAGCATAACATAGTAACCCAAGCACTGTGTGAAAAATCCTAACCCCATAACAAACTATCTGGAATACCTGTAATACTTTGAACAAGATCCAGCACACAGAGCAGACCAGGCATGTTAAACATGAAACTGCTTTTACAGCACTACTCTAACCCCTGCTAGCCATAAGGATTTTAAACAACTGGGAATTGTGTACAGACAGTTGGTTTGTCATTAGCACAATACAACAGTACTTTCCTTATTTCTAACCAATGTTCCTATGCTATTCATTTGGCAGTTTTCCTACACTTTGGTCTGCTTATGATTCTAGACTTCAGGTGCATGGTAACTTGTGGCTAAGACTAACTTCTGCATAGGACTCTGCTAGGTTTTATGATCCCACATTAGGTAATTCACACCACTGCTGATGATGTTATGAATGGCCAGCATAAAATGAACGCATGATTAAGTCACAGACATTGACAATAAAAAGAAAATTGTAATTTGCTCTAGACATGTCTAGATAGTTACAGCAGACCCTATAGAAAACAGGACTGTTTGGAGAGTATTTTAAATTTTTGACTTCTGAGAGGTAAGTATTTAAAGGTAAAGAATTTTGCATGTATATATAAATTGTCAAGTGCAAATTCATGATCTCTACAAATATGAGTATATAGGTGGTGGGACTGTTTCACAGGCAGACCTTCAGAAGTATCAGTGGGGAAAAGCTATGTGCCAATAGGGGAAGATTAATGTCTTAACAAGCATGTAGTATATTTCTATATCTGGAAATAGTATACAACCTGAATTAAGTTAGGTAGTTTAGGATTTCTGATTACATTTTCCCTTCATGTTTAAGACGGATTTTCAACCTCCTCAAAGAAACATGATCAGATTCCAAAACAGTGTGGAGTGCTCAAATCCCTTTCAGAAGCCATTTTAGAAGTCATTACACTACATAGAAAATCACAAAGAAGTGCAGTTTATTCCATATCAGCACCTGGAGACTTTCTTCTTTATACCTGAGAAGTTAAGAGATGGAATTGTTTTGTACACTGTTTCAGCTCTTAGAGAAACAGATTCAGTGACAGGTACAGTACTGATGTGACTTCCTTGGAGACTGCAGTCTATGTCTAAGTCAGAATGACAACCCCCTTTCAATATTTGCAAGTAAAATAAAGTTAAAATAAAAATAATAAAAATAACTAGGTAAAAATGTGTAAGCAAAAGAATACAATATTCGCTTCCAATATAAGTAGTAACTATGTCAGGATATCCCCAGAAGAACAAAAAGAAACACAACATTTTGGTAATGAGGTAAGCTAGAAGACCATTGTTAATGGGAGTTCGTTAATACATAAAGAATGATCTTATGTCCTGTATTAGGACTTAAATCAATTAGCATTATGGTAAGAGAGGCATGAGAATAAGATAAAGAACAGACATGCAAGGGATTTGACAAGGTGATCTAGCTAATTCATTCTTCTAGGCGGTAACTGCTACATTTTTTGGCTTTCTTAGCCCAAAAAATGTATAAAAGTCAATAGCTAGGAGCACTGCAAATCAAAGCAAAGATGTATCAGCACATTTCTAGCAATGAGTAAGACAAAGATAAAAGTGTGAACATGTGGTGAACAGATTCAGAGGCTGGTTCTGGGCCCTCGCCTGAACACAGACAAAACAGCATGCCACAGTGTTTAGTTTGTCTTAATTAATTAATAATGGATGATAAGAGTATGATCTTCTTTCTCTCTTTCTCTCTCCCTGATCACAGTTTCACACCTATCTCCATTGTCTCTCCAAATGATGCTGCTACACTTAGGGCAAAATCTTCCTACTCTACTGCTTCTGTCATTTAGAACAGCATTCCTGTATTTCTTTGCCTCATTAAGTCATAAAAACACCTGAAAATCTCTTTTTCAGGCCAGGGAGTTTGAGCTTTTCCCTCTACTGACCTTCTAACACCATATTACCCCATCTATGAGTGCTTTTACATGTGGATCTTACCACCAAATTTTGCATAGACTTAGTGTCTCTAAACCTAAACTAGTGTTTTTTTGCAGAACAGAGTAAAAATAGTGTATGAAAAGTGTATTACATGCACCTTTGCAGGTATCAGCCCATAAAATTGTTTCCATTTCTTCATCATGCATAGAAGTATCCTGTAATACAAATTATGGCAAATTAGCAACTGGAGATTTGAAAGGTGTTACCTAAATGAAGCTGGAATGATACTGCATTATGATCAGAATCACTGACTATTTGAGAACATCTTCAGTACATGCTTCTAAACTGACTCATTAGCAGAATTTATGGCTTGATTTTCAAAGTGGTACAATCCCACAGACTAGCAGATATCTCAGTTATCTGTGCACTTATCTGTTTAGATGGGCAAACAACTTATTAGGTCACTTACATGCAGATTATTTTGCATATATACTTCCATGCAATCATTTCTTCGTTGTCAAATTCTCTTTGGTATTGATGAACATGAATCATGTAATCATTTGAGCTGGAAAGGATCATAAAGATCATCTGGTTATGACACCCCTGTCATGGGCAGGGACAGTTTCCACTAGACCAGGTTTCTCAGAGTCCCATCCAACCTGGCCTTGAACACCTGAAGGGATGGGGTATCCACAAATTCTCTGGGCAACCTGTTTCAGTGCCTCACTATCCTCACAGTAAATAATTTCTTCTAAATATTTAATCAAAACATACCCTCTTTCAGCTTAAATCCATTTCCCCTTGTCCTGTTACTACACATCCTTGGAAAAAGTCCCTCTTGAGCTTTCTTATAGGTCCCCTTTACGTACTGGAAGGCTGCAATAACTCCCTGCATGTTTCTCTTCCCTAGGCTGAACAATCCCAACCTTCTCAGTCTGTCTTCACATAGGAGCGGTGCTCCAGCACTCTGATCATCTTCATGGCTCTCCTCTGGACTCTCTCCACAAGGTCAACATCCCTCTTATGTTTGTCCCAGAGCTGGATGCAGCACTCCAGGTGGGATCTCACAAGAAGATAGCAGAGTGGGAGAATCACCTCCTTTGACCTACTGGCCATAGTTCTTTTGAAGTGTCCAGGATACAGTTGGATTTCTGAGATGCACAGATTTCCAGGTCATGTTGAGCTTTTTGCCAACATATAATAAGGGTTTCAGTTAATTAGGATAATCTATTTGCCTCTCTTTCTCTAAATTTCTTCTTGTAGGGAAACTTAAAGTTGTTTTTGTAGCTTGGGCACTAGATTGTGGACTTTCTGATTATGGTACTGAGCTTGGTACATTTTTTTAGAAGTATAAGGAAATGAACACAACATTCTTACAATCTTCCCTTATAACAGTTCCCAGGGTTTGGAGTTAATGGGTCACTGGTATTGTTTACAGTATTGAACAGTTCATTGATGTGAAGACATACTTTTTTTTCTTTCAGACATGGCAAAAGTAGCTGAAGAGAAAAGAACTTGTCCACTGACACTTAACCATACTGTCTTCTACCAGTCATGCAATAAATACATTAAATATTTTTTTCAAAAGGAATCAACAGAATAATACAACTAGACAAAACATTTATGCTGGTTTCCCTTCCATTCCTGGATCTGTCAGTGAATTACTGCTTAGCCCTGTAGATGTAGTTCATTTAGCCATTGTACACTGAGACTTATTGAGGCATTTAAAGTTTTGAAAACATAATTTGCTTAAAGGTTTATGCAACATGTTGTGCTTTGATGTTATAAAATACATAAGAACATATTGTACTTAATGGTAGGGCAAGCAGCAGAATGTTGAGAAAGCTGTTTTGAATAATACTTTACCAAATATTAAAACTTTCATTTTCACCTCTTTTTGTTCTTTTTTTTTCTTTTTAATTTGTGATGAAACATAGCCATTAAAATCTGGAATAGCCAAATTATATATTTATGTCTGTGAGAGCCGCAAATCAGTGAAATGGCCCTTTAATGGTGTGCTATGCATTAGTCTAAAGGAACATATTAATTCCAATGAAAAAGAGGTACCAGAAAAGCAAAATCACTGAGCATTCTAACATTCTTACATAATGCCACAATCCTGACAATTTCCAGCTTGTGATTTTCTTGATGTCTGATGGATTGAATACAAATTACTCAAATATGTAAATGTATTAGATGCTTGTTTTGTTCAGCATCAGAATCCTTAAATCCTTAAACACTGTTAAAATTATACAACTCCAAAAGTCTTGTTTGATGTTCTCTCTTTTGTAGGAAGGCTATCTACAACTATTCAGTTTAAGGGATGAAAACTGAAAATAATTTCTGAAGCTGACTTTGTAAAATGGTCAGTTATGAGCAATCTCTTACAGCAGTCATATTTTTAAATGATATCATTATTACAATATTGTTTTAAAATAATGAAAGCCCACAAGTTAATGCTGTGGTGGTGCATCCCACCCCTCTATCCGGGCTGCACTGCAATCTGAGAAATGCTTGTTAGGCCTCAGCCTTGCAAAACAGCACATGGGCTCAGCTCTTCCGAGCTTATAAGAAACACTGCCTGCTCCCAGGAACTGCTAAAAAGCTCCTGTTTTCCTTATTAACAGCCTTGGAAAATATTTTTCTTGCCTGAATGGAGCAACAGTCCTGTTCTCACACTTTCACAGGATGTGCCAATCCAAACTGTGTCCAGGATGAAAAGTTGTTATGACTAAAGCCCGCTCTGTTGCGGTGATAAACAGGGGTCCAAAATGAGACCCTTTGAGCTCTGCTGGAGTGCAGGGGGCTGTGACCAGCAACCTTCCTCTGAGGAGGACGCCTCTCAGAGACAGCAAACCCTCAGGTTTGCCTGGAGGATCACCAAACAACGATGAGTCCTGGGCTGATACCCTGACTCCTTTAGGTCTGACCCTTCACCCACTGGGAGGTGTAAAAGCATCCAAAGTGAATATTTCACTGATGTCTGAGGGGAATTTTTCACAGGTACCTTGCTTGCACTGACTCTTTCTGTCTGGGTGCATAAACGTGTGCATATGCTATAGCAAATCTATGAGAAATGCTGCTTTCTTAAATGTTTAAGTACCTTGGATATTGAAGTAAGTTAGGCCTGTAAGTAAGCTTGTGACTTATGACTCCTTAAGTGCTGCTAAGCATTTTTCTTTTGCTAAGAGGTTAAGTTCAACATAAGTTATAAGCTAAGTGTTGCTAAGTGTTGTTCTTTTGCTAAGTTGCTAAATATAGCTTCGAAGTCATGTTAGGTTAAATGCTGTTAAGTGTTATTCCCCTGTTAAATTGTTAAGTTATAAATTAAGATATAAATCAGGTTAGATATAAATTAAGTGTTGTTCCTTTGTTGAATTGTTAGGTTTAAGGTATGAGTTAAAGTAATGTTAAGTTTGGGTGCTGTTAAACTTTTAAGCCATATTCCTTTTTATCCTTGCTCTCACTGTCCTTTGTCACATGCACCTAAACGCACCCACTCACCCACCCAATCCTAAAGAGTTCTTGGTTCATTTCTGTTTTGATTGCTTAGATTTTGTTTGGTTTTGTTATTGCTTTTTTTCCCTTGTTGTGCCCTAACAGTCCTATAAGTAGTAGAGTGAATCTTGCCAATGAACTTTGTTGTGCGGTCATTTAATAATAAATTTGGCTTTTGCTGATACCCTTGCCAATGATTTTTTAAGCAATCTCAAACACTCGTTTGTAACAAATGCTGACTTGCATTTGATCTAATATGAGCATCAAGGTTTTATGTAAATGAGAAAAAGAGGAACACTGGTTTTCCCAAGGAAAAGAGCACATCCTAGGTACTATGGTTTACTTCTGTGATCCAACAGAGACAACAGTAAGAAAATATCTCAGGACAGAATTTTTTATAATCTCTGCAAGATAACGGAGTAAGAAAATCCCAAATATAGATAAGAAATGTGTGTCTACATGTTAGTTTTGGTAATGTTCAGGCCGGATCCCGCTCTTTTGATCAGGATTTATTTCCAATCACCTCTGTTTTAGGGATAACTGGCTTCCAAATTTCTGAACATGGAAAATATTTGAGCACAACTACAATCAAGGAAAAGAACACAGTTTATACAAAATTTCCAGGTTCCAAAATTATAATTATCAGAAAAGAAATCACATTTTTATTATTTTTTTCAGTAAAATTATATTTCCCAAATAGATTTTTTTGCTTATTAAGGTGAAGGCAGTTTACACATTGTTCTGTTTATAAGTAAATTTGTGTCAATAAAGTTTTTATAAGACAGTCAGCAAGTCAGTCATCAGCTTCATTTTAAGATTAGAATACAGTTCTCTAGTTCCTAGTGTTGATATTCCACCATCTTGAACTTCATTATAAAAGAATCCTCCCTTACATGCAAGATAAATTGGGAGTGACTGCTTTGGAATATTTATGCAGCAGGTGTTTCTATTTAGTATCAGTACTCATATAGTCTTTTGAATAGTCAGGAACTTTAATGGCCTTCTGTAGCATCTGTGAATGAATATTTCAAGTAACATATTGTTGCATTGTTTAGAAGTTAATCATCAGATAATATTAGTGATCATATGGAATAACATCTGTTAGCATCAATCACCATAATTTTTAAGCACTTGAAAAGCTCATGAAGAATTGGAAATCCTTCAAATCCTTCAAAGTGGTTCTTGACAATTTTTCTAACAAAAAAAATTAAAAAGAAAACAAACTGAAAACCAACAAGTAGCCCAGGTAGCACGGTTCATTTTTTATCTAATTAATATTTACATATGAAATATATATATGATTAGCATGAAGATCATACAGAAAAGAGTAAAGTTCAACTGCTGAGAAATACTGTGGATACAAAATCATATTCAAAAGGCACAAGAAGGATGTTGATACATATTAGAGTGCCTCTTAAGCTATACGTCTCAGGGGGATCACAAGGGTGCCTGGTTATCTGCCATGCAAGTACTCTTGGCTACAGGCTTTACATCAGTGATTAAACTAGACTGTAGTTGATCCTACTTGTTATGCATGTATGAACATTTCATAGGTTACTCTAAGTCAAACATTGGATCAGTGTGAGCAGATTTTGTATAACAAGCGATAAGATCTGCATGAGAGAACGTAAGAGGCCTTCATATGCATAAGACAGAACATTTCAATTAATATTTTTGGCCAATGGCCTTTGAGTAAAAAAGTAGTATAGATTCAGGAACCCTTCTGCCTTCAAGGTAAGATAACCTTCACAAGCAGACCAAAGTAGCTGGGCTATCTTGTTAAAAAATATCTGCAACAAATGCATGCCTACCTTGACCACTGGCAGTGGTCTTTGCAGAGAGTGGTTCAAATCTCTGCGTATTTCACCAAATTTTTATGAGGTGTCACAAGGTGCTTTCCAAAGTACACAGAGAGCAATGTCATTGAATCTACCACAAGCACTCTGTTCTGCTGTTGCCTTCAGCTCTCAATAGTGCCCAAATGCCTGGGGCAAGAAGTGCACAGCCAACCAGAGCCAGGTAGAGTTTCAGAGGAAATATCAGGTGGAGAGATTACAACTATATATACAGTTTAATTTGGCTGGAACACTGTAATTAACACATTCGGCTCCTCTGAAAAAAGTTATGCAATCTTGAAAAAATGCAAGCAGTTGGGATTTGTTTCATATCTTATCCAAAAATAGTGTGCTTCTAACACCACAAAGCTTCCTGAAACCATAAGGGAAAATATTTAGCCTATTATCTTAGAAGGTACCAGAGGTACCTAGTTGCAACAGGACTTAAACGATGTTACCCCTAATTTATGTATATGTGAGAGACAAAAATTAGGTCTTGGGTTTCTGCTTTCCTCCTTGTGAGGGGTAATAACCTCATTAAACTCTAGCTCATTTGTTAGGTATTTCCAAGGCAAAGTAAAAGTTGTATCAAATGTTGCGATTCACATGTGGTCTGAACTCAGAGACCTTAAGATTGTTTCATTTACAAGGATATAAAGTTTACTCTAACTTGAATCATGATCACTAGGAGGCAGACCTGGTTCTCTGTTCCCTGTGTTCTGAACCTCATTGATACTGCCTTAAGAACTTTCAGGTTGCACTTCGTTCCAACCAGGCTCTGTAATGTGGGTTTTATCAGGTCCAATTGGAACTACAATGCCAATGCAAACATGAAACATTACACATTACCTTTTAGAGACTTTAAAAATACTCTAGTTTATATCGACTATAAATTAATCTGAAAGCTGCAGTATATTATAAAAGCAGAAATACATAAACACCTTCTGATAAGGCTCTGATTGAAGTAGAAAATTTGCCTTTACAGATTAAATGCAAGGGAAGACTTAATCTGAGTAAGTATTTATTTGTTTCAGACAGAGATCTTTTTCACATTTTGAAGGTCTTTTAAAATTTGTTAACAGTGGGGATATCTAAAGAATTGAGGGAAGGAATTCTAATGAAAAATGGTGTTAGCTGAGTATAATTGGTTTTACATTAGTAGAAGACCATAGTTTTCTTCTCAAAATGTGGCTGATCTGAATCGTGAATTCTCCATTAAAAAAGATGTGCATCTACTTACTCTTCTAATTTGCTCCTGTCCTTCCTTCCTTCCTTCCGAATTCCTTCCTTCCTTCCGAATTCCTTCCGAATTCCTTCCTTCCTTCCTTCCGAATTCCTTCCTTCCTTCCGAATTCCTTCCGAATTCCTTCCTTCCTTCCTTCCTTCCTTCCTTCCTTCCTTCCTTCCTTCCTTCCTTCCTTCCGAATTCCTTCCGAATTCCTTCCTTCCTTCCGAATTCCTTCCTTCCTTCCTTCCTTCCTTCCTTCTGAATTCCTTCCTTCCTTCTGAATTCCTTCCGAATTCCTTCCGAATTCCTTCCTTCCTTCCGAATTCCTTCCTTCCGAATTCCTTCCTACCTTCCTTCCTTCCGAATTCCTTCCAAATTCCTTCCTTCCGAATTCCTTCCTTCCTTCCGAATTCCTTCCTTCCTTCCTTCCTTCCGAATTCCTTCCGAATTCCTTCCAAATTCCTTCCGAATTCCTTCCTTCCGAATTCCTTCCTTCCTTCCTTCCTTCCGAATTCCTTCCGAATTCCTTCCGAATTCCTTCCGAATTCCTTCCTTCCGAATTCCTTCCTTCCTTCTGAATTCCTTCTGAATTCCTTCCGAATTCCTTCCTTCCTTCCGAATTCCTTCCTTCCTTCCTTCCTTCCGAATTCCTTCCTTCCTTCTGAATTCCTTCCGAATTCCTTCCTTCCGAATTCCTTCCTTCCGAATTCCTTCCTTCCTTCCGAATTCCTTCCTTCCTTCCTTCCTTCCTTCCTTCCTTCCTTCCTTCCGAATTCCTTCCTTCCTTCTGAATTCCTTCCTTCCTTCCTTCCTTCCTTCCTTCCTTCCTTCCTTCCTTCCTTCCGAATTCCTTCCGAATTCCTTCCTTCCTTCTGAATTCCTTCCGAATTCCTTCCGAATTCCTTCCTTCCTTCCAAATTCCTTCCTTTCGAATTCCTTCCTTCCTTCCTTCCTTCCGAATTCCTTCCGAATTCCTTCCGAATTCCTTCCTTCCGAATTCCTTCCTTCCGAATTCCTTCCTTCCGAATTCCTTCCTTCCTTCCTTCCTTCCTTCCTTCCTTCCTTCCTTCCTATTGCTGTAAATTCTTTCCACTTTAACAGTTTGTCTGGACATCACTAGTGTGCCAGGGAAAATTACATTATTCATTTATTTGTTGGTGGGTTTTTGTCTTTGTTTTTGTTTTGTTTTGTTGGGGGCTGTTTTTGTTATGCTATTTTTTATTAAATTGAAAGTTAAATGTATAGAAAAAAAGAGCATCTGTTTACTCTGCACTTGGCTGGTAAGACACAGATCTCTTTTTTTGTTCTCCATTAGCTACAATTTTAGACTAACATGATCAAAGAAATAAGATCGCAATAATTCAAATAAGAGCATAATAGTTCTGTTCATTTATTCCTGGTTTTTTAGTGGTTAGATATTTTTATCTGGAAAGTGCAATAAATATATATATTTCATACAGATTTTAGGAGATGAAAATATATTTCATTTGAATGAGAACATGATCTTAGGTGCTGGAATAACACCATTTCAGAAAAGAAGCTCTTTGCATGAGTGAATTGAGTTTACTCATTGTTGTGTGTCCTGCATATGAGTATAAATAAATGAATGTGACAAAATGACAAAACCATGAGAATTTTTGGAGACTGTTAAAAAGTCTCCTTCAGTCTTCTCTCAGGATTCTTCTTTTTTTACAGCAATGTTTCAGCTACTTCAGTTGTGATACCAAACAACTTTGTTAAGGTTTGTCATGTCTATTCTGTTATAAAATACTTCTAGCTCGTAATAGAGGGTGAACTAACATATGCACTGCAATAGCAAAAAGAGTTTCATTATTCCTCTTCTTATTTAAGCTTATTTGAATGCACTGTCAAGCTCTGAATATGGGGTTGAAATGTACATTCCCACTCTACTAGCTTTAGTTAGTTTTACCTTGCCTTCCTTTAAAAGTTTCTGTTTCAAAAGAAGTAAAACTCAGTGTCCACACTTCAGTTATTCAGCTGGGGAGGGAGGAGTAAAAAACTAATTAGAAAATCTTATTTGTTTGATTCCTTTGTTAGAACAAATTAAAACACAATTTTGGTTTTGTTCATTTTATACACAGCTGTTTGAAATCATGCAACATTATATTAATTAGAACACAATTTCCCCCAAACCTGCTGTTACTGCAACAATTCATTAAAAAGTCCAGGTGTAAAATATGAGGGATTTGATTGCTCAAGGGACTGGTAAGGGCATATGGAGTTTTTCTCCTCTAAGTTTTTGGTGTGAATTCAGTGTAGGCCAATAGTTAGAAGCTTTTGAGCTGTTACTCTCTAATGACTCTTCTGTAGCTCGGGAGATATGCCTGGGTACTTGCACTCTCATTCCCAAGCTTATAACTCACAACATTTCTGAACATTACCCTGATATTTACAGATAATGGGATGAGCAGTAAAAACAAAAATAAAGACTGATTTCTTTTCAGTGATCCAGTTTTGAGAAATATTGGAACACATGTAGAGATGATGCTTTAAAATTATTCTTTCAGTAGCAGACTGTGAAAGGGATTACTTTCTAGTGTTTTTATTCTACCATCTTCAGCACTGCTTTCAATAATAAACTGTATTATACATCACCACTATTCTAGCTGTCGCTCTACTTTAGGGCAGTAAAAAGTATTTCAAGACACAGAACCTTACATAAAGGCCCAGTTTCTGCTTGTCATCAAGAATTTTATATTTTCTTTTTCTTTGTAAGGAAAATTTCTTTTATTGAAGGAGTAGGGTAAGTCATGGTAGTGAATTACCTCATTTTCCAATTGCCTGAGAGAATCTGCTCTTTAGTTCATATAAGTGGAGGTTGATGAAGCCATGATATATAAGTGAAAGAAATCTGGGGGCAATACATACATAAACAAATGATGAACAGCAGGCAAGACCAATTATAAACTCATTTTGTTTTATGAAAAATATTTACACCTCTCTGGAGAATCCTTGAAAAGGTTTTTTACATCTAGTCTGCAGGTCTCTTTTAAAATTTTTCTAATTTACAAAAAAAATGCTGTGGTTAGAAGTTCTGCTGCCATCTGATTGAGATTGGGCCATCCTTGCTGCTTTGATGTAACACGAGTTTCTGTGTAGCAGGTGGTCTTTCCTGCTGTTTATAATGCAGCCTAGGGAGGTCTGTCAGATGTAACAGCTCTTCTTTATCTGCATGGAATTTGGGTAGATCACAATGGAACAGATGGAAAAATGCTCACATACCACCACAGTCCCACCTCTTAGCAGTAGCGTCTACAATTCCACAAACACTCCTGACTCCCCAAAAGAGAGAAAAAGGCCAGTGGGTATGTTTCTGAACTTCTCAAGGATACTCACCTTGTTTATACACAAACTTAAACCTGGGCACTAAGAGAAGAGAACAAAAATAACAAACAACCTAAATTACTACAGCTGTTGTGTACTATATATAGTAAATAGTTGTAAAATATATATTTTACAGTTACATTCTAGATTTCTGCAGAAAAAAAATTGGGGAATTAAAAATTATTCCCTAATATGCTTTGCTAATTCAAAATTCATTATTTTCTCCTCTCTTTTCTTCCTCTTCTTTTTCCTTTCTCTCATTCTTTTTCCTTTTTGTCCTCTTATCTCCTTTACTTAAATACTTTATACACTTCTCTAAATAATTTTATAAGAAAACTATTTAGTAATCAAATATTGCTAAGATTGTTGTCTAAATTTTTTCCTTCAATGAGCAAATGGATAAAGATTTGGAAAAATCTTCCTCATACAAGGTTTTAGTGTTTTAAAAGATGACAAGAATTACAAGTTTATAACAAATACTTAAATATTACTCACTAAAAATATGAAGAACAATTCATTTAAGAAGAAAAGTTCTAATGAAGTGAACTACTTTAGAACAAACATTCTTGATGCTGATGGTTCAGATTTTCAAAGAAAACATTTTCTTTTCCCATACCAAAACAGTGGATTATTTAAACTAATAACATTCCTAGCACACTACGTACTGAATTTCCTCTAAATACCTGCCTGTGCTGCGGGTGATAAACAAGGAAGTGACTTATTTCTTAAATATGGCATAAACACTGTTTTGGGCTGACCCTGACTGAATGCCAGGTGCCCACCAAAGCTGCTCTATCTTCTCCTCAGCTGGACAGGGGAGAGAAAATATAAGGAAAGGCTCATGGGTAGAGATAAGGGTGGAGAGATCGCTTGCGAATTACCATCACAAGCAAAACATTCAACTTGGGGAAATTAGTTTAATTTATTAAAAATCAAATCTGGGTAGAGAATTAAAAACTAAATCTTCAAACAGCTTCCTCCCACCCCTTCCTTCTTCCTGGGCTCAACTTCACTCCTGATGTTCTCTAGTTCCTCTCCTGCCAGTATCAGAGATGGATGTCGAATAGATTTGTGGCTAGTTCATCATGCGCTATTTCTGCCACTCCTTTCACTCTTCCTCCTGCTCCAGTGTGGTTCACTTCCAGGGGGTACATTCCTTCAGAAAAAGGCTGCCCCAGCATGGGTCCCCCATGGGGCTAGAGGTCCTGCCAGAAAATCTGCTCTGGTGAAGGTGTCACACAAGGTGACACGGGGACACCTTCCTCACCATGGTCTTCACCCTGGGCTACAGGAGAATCTCTGCTCTGGCACCTCAAGGTCCTCCTCCCCATCTGTCTTCACTGACTTTGGTATCAGCAAACTTGTTTCTCTCATATTCTCACTCCTTTCTCCCACTGCAATTGCTGCTGTGTATTTTTTCTCCCTCATTTAAACATGTCATCCCAGTGGTGCTACCACTGTCACTGATGAGCTTGGCCTCGGCCAGGCGTGGGCCTGTCTTGCAGCCAGCTGGCATTGGCTCTGTCACACATGGGGGAAGCTTCTGACAGCTTCTCACAGAAGCCACCTCTGGCTATCAAAACCTTGCCACACAAACCCAATACAGAAACGTATATACATTTAACAATGAATGTTTCTTCCCAACCAATTTCTTTCCACTTATTCCAGGTTCTTTTCAACTCCCATTTGCTTATAAAATGACAAGGAAAGGTCTCAGAAAACTACACGTCCATTTATCAGCAGTATAATATATATAACAGCATATTCATCAGCTAAAATTCCTGAGGATATGTCTTTTAAATGTATGATAGCTGTAGGTGGGAAAGATGGTCAGTCCTACAGGAATTTAACTCAGTTAGCTATTGCCCAGATTCTGTTTATTTTAATTTTATTTATGAAAGGGGTAGATGACAATTTCTTGTATCAGAGCAGAGGTGCAAATGCACAGTGTGCATTATGAAGTGCTCAGATGCTTTGATATTGAGCAGCATGTAAAGGTATTTCTGCATGAATATTTTACTGAGTGTTACATTAACCTTTAAGTTTATACATGTCTATGAAGTAATTCTGCCCATCTGCTTCACTCAACAGTCACATGTTTTGCAAGCTGGTCAGACTACTTGTAAAAGCACAGGTCAGAATTAAATAATAAGGCAGACTTATTTATCAGCAATAATACATAAACCAAATTATCTATGATGTGTTTTGTTATAATGGGTGGAGATTATATTGGGTATTATTAAGCTGCACTACATAGGGGAGATTTCTGCTATTGTTAACTTATTCTTGTACCCACTTCTTTCCAACAATTCTTTTAAAGAGGGAAGATTTTATTTATTTTACTTAATCAATTGCCAGGAGACTAGATTATATGAATATAAAGAATTAGCACAACGACATCCTGAGATATCACTGAAGTCTCATCATAGTAATAACATCAATAACATTACAGAGAGAGAAATTTACCTTCTATGCAAAGCTAGTGCAGCAATTAATTCTGTTTATCATATGTGCAGAAAACTTTTCAGCAGATATAGATATTCTAGAACTGAACTTTTTCATTTTCTGGTACCACTAGAAAACAAAATCCTTTGTCAGCTACTTGCAATGAAAAGACCTTACTAAAAAGTAAACCCTTCCCTGCAGGCATTTTCTCCCTCTAAACTGTTTTCCATTAATTAAAGGTAGCACAGAAAAAGTTCTATGTTGTCTGAGTAAAGATAAAAAAGCAACAAAAAAAAGAGTGAGTGTGAAAGAAATGGAAAAATGGAAGCGTCTTAGCAATTTCCATTTAGTCTTTGGAAAATTACTTTTGTTTCCTTTTTACACTGCTTACTTCTACCAAGAAGAAAGGAAATTAATAAAGGGGTGCCCCATCAAGCACCCTGTGCGTGTGAATATACTGTAAATTTCAGAGTTAATGCCAGTGAAAACACACACTTCAAAGAAAAGCAGAATTCATCAGCACTTTTGCACTTACAGTTACAACTCTTCATTTCCAACCAAAAAACCACAACTGCTAAGTGCTGTTCAAGGTTTATATTTGAAGTGATCTCCAATATAATGTTTTCTGACATATTTAAGACTACTAATAGCTTTGGCAGGTAAATAATAACAGCTTTCAAAGGCAGTTAATATTTTAATTTAAGACCACCAGTCTGTGCTGTCTCGCATTGCAATAATTGTGTTTCTTCCCCTGTAGGCCCCATGTATGCACAGTGTATGCCCAATAAATTATCAGATTGTTGTTACAATAATTTGAAGAAAAGCCTGTTAATAGACTCTATGGGTCACTGTGAAAATCTGGTGATACTACTTAGTTGATTTGGCCCTGAGTCAAGAAAATTTTATGTTTTTAGTTTTTAACTGTGCTTAAGCCCTGCTCATTTCTGGTAGTTACATATTTGTGTTTAGATTGTTGTCTTGAACGAGGGTACTCCTCTATATCAAATCACTCTATTACACTAGTTCCATCTTTATTGTGATTATGATTATTTTGTCAACACATTCTGAAATATAATTCCTGTTTCTGAGGTGGTTTGATGTCTTGGTGCAAATTTTGAAATCCAATTTTAATATAGAATTCAAAAGATATATGATAATTTAAAGATAAAATAGCCTGTACCTTCATGTTGCAAAAGTGAATTTTCTGGTTTGCATAAGCACTTGCATTGCATTGGGCAGGAACACATTCTGTCAGAAATTCTCAAAATTAAATACCATGCACCTGTTCTACTCCACTAAAAACTATACTTCATGTTAAGTGATTACTTTAACATTATCTACCTCTGTGCACCAAAAATCAACATTTTTTACCTTGTGAAATTTGTTAGATATCTTGCAGAGCCAGAATAGTTTGAGAGCTGAAAGACTTTCTGAACAATACAGATAGAGTTTTAAAAGAAGAAAAAACATATGTATTTATATCTTATTCATCCTATTCTGTTGAATATAACTTAAACATATTCCACCTCTGAACCTTGTTTTGAAAGTCTGTCTTTGAAAAAAATAAAAAAGTCAATTAGAATAGAAGCTACAGCTGAAGTAAACAGTCATTAGGGATGTAATGCCACTCTCTGTTCATCCAGCTTGAAAATACTGTTGTGTCTGCACTTCAGAATTTCAGTCTGATGTCTAATGACTTTTGTTCCCAGTTTCAGGGCCTCTAAAACCTTGCTGAAAGCTGAAATCTTTCCTTTGTTTGAACTGCTAATTAGTTTTGTGAATATGGGATTTATGAAGTACCGGTTGTTTAAATCATATCTCAGATTAAATCTGCCTGGAAATGCTCTGAATTACAAAATAGATAAATAAAAGCAGCATCCTAACAAATTCAAAGTTTGTGAATTACATCCATACAGATCTTATAGATAAAATGAATCTGCAAATCTTTTACCAAACAATTGCTGATTAACCCAGTCCTCTTGTTTTAATTGTATTTTCCTTGATTAAATCCTTTATCCAACCATGAATGGAGTCATAGTTCTCACCAAGAAATAATTAAAACAACATGCAATGCCAGGGTTCCCCATTTCCCTGCCTATTTTGCTGACAGACAAAGGTTTGTACAAATCTTGTGCAGCTTCTGTCACCTGATATGTGAGATCATTGTCTAAACAAGGGAGAAAAATTATCTACTTTACAATAAAGCTTATATTTTCATCTTCCTTAGATTTTGTAGACATTGTCTTATTAGGAATCCAGTCTGTCAGGAAAAACAAAGTCTATGCAAAGAAATTTTTATTGGCTCTGTGTTATGTTACAGTACTTTTATTAGACGGTGACATTCCTAAGACAGCACCTGCTGCGTGGATTTGGGCTGTTAGCCAGAAAAGAAATAAAAAAGAAATGTGTGGTTTAAATCCGAGTGGCAATGGGCTTGCACTACTGTAACAAATACCCACATGCCTGAACAGTTGGAAAGTTAGAGTGAATCACAGTTGTAAGCATTGGGGATAAATATATGTATAAGTGGCACTGTTATCACCATAACTTTCAGAGCAACAAAGATATAAAATCTCTCTTCTACATCTGTTCTGCTTTCCCCTGTGAATATAACTATTGAATGATATTTTCTACCTACCCAATACACATGGAAAGAGTGAACGTTTTCTTTCCTTCGTCTGTGGATTTGTTAGCACACTCTGGCCCATTCTACTGCCAAAGCAACAGAATCTATAATGAGAAAAAAAATAAAATTCAATTTTTCCCTGTAAATCTGGAACAGGTCTAGATTTAATGCTGTTTGAATGTGGCTGGAGGCAGACTATGTCTAGAAATATTTGTGGGTTTCCAGGGCTGCTCAAACTGTTCCTCATGCGTAAAAATTCACTCCCCAAAGCTAAGGGAGATCACAAATCCAAAGCAAATGTAGTTCTCAGACATGATACACAAGACTGTTTCTCACTTTTGAGTACTGCATTTGATATTCTGGAAGTGAGATCTGGATATATGATCAAATCTAAAAAGTAAGCAATAAAAAAAAATAAACTGAAGAAAACAACAGGCACTAAACTAGAGAACTGTAAGCCTTTTTTTTTCCTACATCATTTCTGGATATAGAATTTTCTTTCTAAATTTATATTGTGTGTTGATACACCCCCAGACCCCTGCAATACAGGGCAGGTGTCACAGAATTCCTTTTTATTGATCACAGGCAGGTTGTTACAGAAGGAACATAAGACTGATCTGGTCCCTCATGCAGAGAGAACTTCTGCTTTAGAAGCTAATGTCTAGCAACAAGATTGTCATTGAAAAAAACTGTAAGTAAAGTTCTGTTAATTTCTGGCATTTATCACTTTCTCAATAGAATAATATTTTGGCCTTTGAGACATCTGTCTGTTTAAGTTCATGGGTGTTGATTTTATGGGATTGGTCCAGACCATAACTTGTTCTGAAGCAAATACAAGTAATTCCTCAAAATTTTAATGGGAAGTGGGTAAGACACAGATCACATATTCTCTGTGTGATAGTCATACTTCTGTGACAGATAAAAGACAAAAGCAAAAATTTCACAGTTTAAGCAATAATACTTATTGGAAGCCTATTATTATTGATGCAGTTAGTTTACCAGCTGCCTCAGTGATTTGATCCTGTGCCTGGATCAGGGCTATCCCACACACAAGTACAGGCTGGGAGGAGAATGGATCAAGATTAGCCCTGGGAAGAAAGACGTGGGTATTTGTGGATGAAAAACTCAGTGTGCCTTAGCAATGTGGACTTGCAGCTCAGAAAGCCAAGCACATCCTGGGCTGCATCTAAAGCAGTGTGGCCAGCAGACTGAGGGATTAATTCTGCCCCTCTACTCTGCTCTGGTGAGACCCTGCCTGAAGTGCTGCAAGCAGCTCTGGGGCTTCCAACACAAGGAAGATGTAGACCTGTTGGAGTGAGTCCAGAGGAGAGGCACTGACTTGATCACAGGACTACAACACTGCCTATTAATACAGACTGAAAAATTGGAGCAGTTGGGTTTTTTCCTTATTTGCCCAGAGAGATTGTGGATTACCCATTCCCAGAGGTGTCCAAGACGAGGTTAGATGGGGCTCTGAGCAACCTGGTCTAGTGAAAAGTGTCCCTGCTCATGGCAGGAAGTATGGAAACAGATGATCTTTAAGGTCTCTTCCAACCCTAAACATTCTATGATTTTATAATTCTATAACTCTCGAAATATTCAAGAAAATTCCTACACTGAGAAAACTCCAGACAAATTGGAGCTCACTGAGAGGTCCTTGGCTATGTTCAGAAGGTATGGTTAACCTTCCTTCATAAGAAGTGGTGTAAGGCTGGAGGTGGAGAGAAGGTATAAACTTTTATAAAGCTGATTAGAAAAATACTATATAATTTGATGTAATTAAATTTCAGCCAAATAGGTCACCATTGGAAAAGTCCATTTTCCTGGGACTCTGTTGCAAATTGTGGCTCATGTGGTAATGCACATATGGGAAGTGCTAATGAAGGGCTTTGTTATGTTCTCCCTTTTGAGGCCTGCTGGTGGGAAGGTATAACAATGTTAGATCACAAGAGCATTTTCAGTAACTTACAACTGGACTTGATCTTTTCCGCCAGTAACCTTTCTTTATAGACCATTCGGCGACTCTCACCCCATAAAAGTCTTCATGCATTCATTTCCTTCCACCTTCTTGTCATGTATTTTGAAAATAGGTGGCAATACTATTGTTCATATATTTGACATATTATTTAAACAGCTTGGCATTAGTCCAAAACATTTTATTCTGAAACAGGATCAAATATAAGGGGGGTCTTAAGTCCCAAAATTTCTTTCTAAAAAGGAATGACTGGATGTCCTTGATTCAGTGTTGTTGATTCAGCCAGTGAAGACAATCAACTAAGATGTCTTTTATGCTCATGAGCTCCATGTCTGCATAATATAGTGGATATTAATATGGTTTAATTACTAGGTAAATAGAACATATTTCTATTTCTAAATGTCAATAATACACAAAATATGTTCTCTGGGTAAATTCTCTTTCAACTTATTTCTGTTTATGGATGTCTTTAATTCACAGATTCCTTTTAGGAGAATCCTTCTTAAAATAGCTCTTGGGGAGGAGATATATCTACATTCTTTTGCCTTTACTGAAATACTTTTATTTTTGGAGAAAAGACTGTTTCTTTGCTCTGTGGATGAACTGTACAGCCCAACAGAGCAAAGGCTTTTGTTCATTGGACCTTTTAGATTTTCTTACCCATATTAATTGAGTAATTATGACCTTCCTGATTGATAGCTGAGTACTTTATTTCACTACAGTCTTTTCACACAAGGTACCCATGCAAAGAACTTTTACTGGGCATGTTACCAACCAGTGATGAGCAAATTTAAAACAATTCAGAAGATGCTGTGCTTCCCTGAACCTTGGACTGTCATTTGTGCCTAGGTACAGCACCCATAAATCTCTTCTCTGCAGGTAGAGGGTAGACTTCACAAGGATCAAGATGAAAGAACTAGACCCACACAGGTTTTCCAGCTGGGCTCTGATATAGGCTTCCCAATTAGACTCTCTTGGAAGATTTCAGGTAGCTTTCAGGAAACAGTTGTGGATGATGCAGTGTGACAGTTCCTGTCATGCCTTGAGCTCACCTGAACTTTCTGAATCTCAGTCTACCCTACCAGAAGAGAGGGCTATTGATTAGTGATGTCCTATTTAGCGTAGGAATATTAGGTTTGTTCTGGTTTTATCTACCTCTGTGAGCACAGAAAAATTAGAAACTTCATAAAATACTAAGTATCATGCTTATTTTTTATACAGTCCTTGAATATTGTCCTTTCATGTTGGGATGACCCTACCACAGACAGTGAACTCAGCAGTATTTCTGTTCTTCACCATCAATGCAAGTGGAGGCTACTTTAAGAATATGGGGGAGAAGATAAATACTCAGAAGAATAAAAGAGCTATGACAAGAATAACAGTTCTTATCTTTTTTTAGCAAATTATATCCAACCTCTAATTCCTTCTAGATAAACCCTTAAAGTTTTGGGTTATTTTGTTTTGAGAGTTGGGGTTTTTTTTGTTGGTTGGTTGTTGAGGTTTTTTCTTTCTAGATGAAGTATTATTATTATTATTATTATTATTATATTACTATATAATATTGTATAATATTACTCTTTGACACACTGGTATTTTTAATACATTTGTGAAAAATCCTGACAGGTGTTATGTCACTAATTCAAAAACTTAAAATGCTGAAAGACAGTTCTGCTGAGCCACTGCTGATGTGGCCTTTATTTTTGAAGTAGTCCTGCTTGGATCAATTCTCTTGTTAACAGCAACGCTTTGCTCTCATCCTTCAGTGTTACTTGATGTATTTTCCCTGACAACTGTAGGGGGATTGGAGCTACTAGATGATCTTTAAAGATCTCTTCTAACCCAAAACAGACTGCAATTCTGAGAATAATGCACACAGTTTTCTTTTTTGCCTCCATTTCCTTCCTAGGCTGAGATTTTCTTTTTGACCACTTTACAGACAGGTAGGTACCTTGTTGCAAGTCACATCACCTGAAGACCTTACCTTCAGCCATGCTTTTTACCTCAATTCCAAATGAGAAACAATATGTTCACTACCTTGGCAAAAGAAACTGTCACTGCATGGGTTCACAAGCATGTGCTTCTTTAAAAGGCAATACATTCACTGTAAACACATATTTTTCCCCTTTGACGCATTCCCACTCTTTATGCTGTTTACTGCTGTATATTGTTAACCTCAAAAACAATGCATATTTATATGCAGATTGGAAGAAAATGAATGCTTAGAAATGTTGCATTCATCAACTCTCTTTGCGTTTTGAAGATTGTCTTTTGTTCTGGTCGTTAAGACAAATTTTGCATGCAGTGTTAAGTCAGGATGCTATAGATTTCAGGGTACAGCTCTGATGGGTTAATTGTCATGAAAAGGTTGAGAAGTTGTACAGGATGTCCTCAATGCAAGGGCTGCTATGACTCCTGGGGAGAATGTGCTTTCAGGACAGAACATAAAGTCCTTGTTATAAATGTAAGCTCACAGTTGCTTTCAAACATCGCCAGAGAAACCATACAAGCATGATATTTAGACAACACACAGGATTAGTAAAGGTTAATTTCCACTTTTCCCAGAGGAGATCTGGGTCCAAAAAAAAAAAAAGAGTCCCAGGAGAAGCACAAGGAAATCTTGTCAGTATAATAATAGGAAGATTCCATCAATGTATAAACTCTTATGAATTCTTCTGCAGTGGTGCTCAAAACTAAATCTCATGCCAGAGCTTGACTGCTCTGAAATTCTGAGACTTTGAAGCATTTTTGAAGGTAAGACTCTAATCTTTCTTCAAGGAATGTAACTTAAAAATAAAAATTACATAGATGTGTGGCTTTAGGTGTGGGCAGGGAGTGGAGGACTGATTTTTTGCTGTGAAGCATGTTGGAATTCTATTGTCTTCGTGAAGCACAACAGTCACACAGCATTTTTAGAAACTATAAAAATGTGAACAAGTATCACACATACATTCTTGTTCTGTTTCTCGTCTCTTGTCCCCCTACAATGTTTTTTTTTCTTCTATGAAAATTTTAAAATGAAAGAATTAAAAGAGAGGATTTTTTTTTCTCAAATAGTGTTTTTCTTGAAGAAATGGTTCTCTTTCTCATTTTAAAAACTACTTAGGATGAAATGCTCGATGTTAGTCCTAAAATTCATTTGTTCTGCTGTAGATCAGGAGTAATTGAATTAATATTAATGAAAACACAACACTAACAATAGAAAAATGTAGCCTATGAAAGAAGCTTATTATGTCACCCTGTTTCTCTGATTTCTCCCACAGTCCTGTTCTGCAAAGAGGAGCAGGAGAAATATGTGGAGAACATCTTCCAGTAGTCATTTTCCTTCCCTGTTCATCTGCAGTGATCTGTCACATGTCACATTTTCCATTCTTAAAGGCATATGGTGGGTATTAGAGATGATTGCTGCAGCATGCTGATCCTGGCCCTACATATCCTTGTTTGACACACTAGATTGTTGGATGACATTTACTTTGACAGAAAGAGTTGCATGTGCCTTTCTTTTTCTGCTTTTAAATGCAACACTTTCCTAAATACAATAGAGAAACAGAGTTTCTCTTTGGTTTGTAAAAGATTTTCACACTATTCAAGAGTGAGATTAATATTGTCTGCAAGATAAATGGAAAAAGCTGGGCAGGTGTCACCAAAACAGCTGAATGGATTGCCTTTCTGTAAAAAGAATATGATTTCATCTGACCTCTGTAGTCTGGAATATTTAATAAATCAGTAATTACTATTCAAAGACATCCCCTGTGCTGTTGGATAAGATTTTGGGCACACTGACTTTTATTTCAGTGAAATATTTCTATGCAGAATATAAGCGCAGAGAAGGACAAAAATTAGGATGAGCTGCACCACATGAATTGGACAGCAGGGAATGGAATATGTGCATATGGGAGAAATTAATGTTTCAGATGAATACCAACTTTACTTCAGATTCAGTCTGTGATCTGTTACTGGCTTGACAGATACTCCAGATCAGAAAAGGGGTACAGAGGTAACAGCAGACACAGGATATCAAAATTACTAATTTAAGACTCTGACACTGATTGCTGTTAGGTTTTGTTTTCTATTTATTTAATCTATCTCTGTTAATAAAGAGTAAAATATCTGATAAATTTCTGTAATTGTAAAAAAGAAATGCAAGATAATTAGGGTTAAATAGCTGTGGTGCCTTGATATCTCTCTATACAGACAGAGGGGTGTGTGTGTGTATATATATATATATATATGTATATATATACATATATTCATCCTGGAATGGCTCTTCCCCAATAACAGGGACTAGTGGTAATCAGAATGAGAAAATTTATCTTGGGTTATAAAGAAAATGTCTGTCTCTCATGAATTTGTATTTATTTTTTTCCTCAATATATTTATTAATATTTTTATCCATCCAGTTCTAAATTGTATAAGCTATTCGGTTTTGACCCTTTTCTGTGAGTCATTAGGAAATTGTTTGCATTGTTTTATCACTGGAAAACATTGATATCCTTTAATTTAGTTTGTTTTCTTTTTTCTACCCTTTTTTGCCATGTTAAACAAATTTGTACAGAACTTTAGGACAGACTATAGCTCTCAAATTTCTTGGGGCCCTTATTGTGTTAACCTTCATACTGCTGTGTCATTCTTTTCTTAAAATCCCCACAATCCCAGTCATTAAATTTTTCTTGCCAGGTTGCAAAAGAGCTTTGAAAAATGAATGTCAGTTTCCATTAAAAGCATCTATTCCTTACAGTTCAAAGTTGCTCAACTCAGTATTGAATCTTTGTCAAAGGAAAAAAAAAAGGGAAAAAACCTCTAGACTGGGTTTCTACCCTTGCTCATGCAAATAACATTATCTCACACAATAATTCCATTTATTTCAGGCATTTTTGGTTGCATACTATGGGTCAGGTACAGTCTTTGATTTGCATACTTTATTTGAACGGTTCTTATAGATATCACCTAAAAATTGCTTGAGAATGGATGCGTACATGTGGACAAAACTTCAGTTTCACACCCAGTACAACATGCCCTGCATTGCCTTCCTCAGTGTTTGTGAATTTTGGATCTTGCAGGTGCATTCAGCTGACAGAACACCCATGCCTGTACATGTCAGTCATCTGTCTAGAGTTCCTCCTACTCAGTAGAGAGAGTTCAAATGAAACCACCTACAACTAAGACAGTGAGTTTTGCAAGATTAATATTCCCACATACAGACAAGGTATCTGAATTTGCACAAAACACTCTTTCCCACTTTTAAAATTAACATTGGACATTTCTGATTTTATTAAAATATTTCCTCACACTTGTATAAGAATAGAGTTAGTCTTGTCTCAATTAAAACATTATAGACATTTTTTTTCACTAGAAGGGCATCTACCTCCTCCCTCTTCCCTGACACATAACAAAGGCATCTTTGTAGTGGAATGCTTAAGTTTTAGAAAACATGTAACCCCAGAATGCAATTCTGTTGTGATAACTGCCTTGATAGCTAATGACTTAATTAGATAATCACATAATTGCAGTAAGTAAAAAAAAAAAAAAAGGTGCAAAATGGAATAAAGAATTGAAATTAATTTTTCATGGAGAGGAACGACTAAATTTTGAATTTCACAACCTCAGATTATCAGTGGCACTAATTAGACCTTGCTTTTTAATAATCTTCCATTATAAAAGCTGCTGAGATATTAAGCAGATATATTTTTTACTCCATGAGCCTTTATGTGATGAGCAGAAGCATTAAAAAACATTTCCTTCCTCTCCCTGGGAAGAAAAAAGGATATTCCATTACCTCTCATTCCTTTTTTCTAAATATATTTTTTACTAATTGTTATTAGTTATGACATAACCAAGGGTGTTATCTGATAGTTACTAAAGCAATTTATTATTTAGGATTACTCAGTAGGTTCGTTGTTATCACTGCATTAAGAATATGAGTCATGGTTGTTGAGAAGGATTTTTAATCTAATAATCTGATATATGTTTTTACAATGTTTATTATATCACTGAAATGATCAGAAGGAAAAAAGTATGTGGGACTTACTTAAAGGAATTTTGAATATCTGAGGGATCATTTGTTTAATTAGCATTGATTTCAGAGAGTGACTTCCTGTAGTGCACATCATGTGCACTAAATATATGATCACACCTTTGAATTATCTCATTTTATAAATGTCAGAGACAAAATAATGAATGACATAAGTTTCTGAAGCTCTTCTCTGCCTTCGTTTTTCTTTTATTTTTCTGTATGGCCAACTGTGTTAGGTCTGACTGCACTGGGATCCTCCAAATAATGCTCTGATATAGCAGATGCTGCCAATTCAATCCAATCAAAACTGCTATATCCTCAAAGGGAAAAACTAGCTTTTTATTGTGAAAATAGAAACCATCCTTCCCCAAGGTACCAACACTACTTCCGGCATATGTGAACTAGGAGGCTGGATAGTAATTGTGGCAGCACTGAGCAGAGTCAGGCTGTGAAACCTGTCTGGGGAAATGAATAAATATTAAGATGTTTAGTCAATGCTGATATCTGTGTTACTGAGGTTATATTGATATCTACAGTGACTGCCATGCTATCAGGCCTTATGTCACACAATCTGGCCTTACCTTCTTGCTTGCTTTCTTCTGAGGGTAACATCCATAATCTTTTTGGTCTCATCCAAGAGAAGCAATATGTTAATAAGTAAACAGACTTCTCTTGAAGCTATTATTAGCAAGGAATATAATTTGCAATATATGTTGCATATTCAAACAGAAAATTTGCCTTTACAGATGTGAAGTTGCTGGCTCTACAGAAAGAAGCTGGTTTTTGAGGGCTTCTAAATTATTTTCATGCTTACATTACCAACATCCAGATTTTTGAAAGGCATAATTACCCAAAAAAGGAAACTTTAATAAAATCTCTCCTTAGTTATGATGTGTTGATAAGCTCTAGATGGTCCTGAAGGCAGGTAGTACCTATACACACTTTTTATGAGGTATCTAGTCCTAGCAGAGCAAGCCCATGGCTATACATTTCAGGTTTTATCTATATTTTTTTTTTATTATTTTAACCCAGCCCTAGCTGCTTCAGAAACACTAACATTAGAAAAACTGAAAATCGGCTATCAAAGGTAATAGTAATTCACATTATTTTAAATGTATGGATTTAAACTCAGGCTTTACAGACTCAGTCAGGATCCATGTGATTCAAGGATTCCAGCCTTTACTATCTTGACAAAATACAGCAGTGGGTAATGGGATACAGTGGAAGATGTTTCATCATTTGCCAAGCAAGTCCACAAGCCCACAAAAACTAGTGTCAATATATCTTCTGTATCTCACAGGGCTGTAATAACTGGAATAATACATTAGGTCCTGCAAAATATCCTGGTTTGAAGATTGATACTTCCCCAGAGTTGGAATGTCCTCATATCGATCAGGTACTTACAAATCACTCTTAATATGAAGCTAAAATGAAGAACTGAAGTCTAGCTACTAGCCTATAATTAATACAGTTAAATATATACAAATGAAGTAAAATAATACTAAAAATTTATTTTGCCCTTAGATTTTAGTCTAAAAGATCTCAGCTGCAGTTTATTGAAAATAAGAAACTGTGCTGAAATAAGGCAAAATGCACACAGAAATTACCACAGCAACATTCAGAAGTGTTTTATAATGTTGATTGCAGTAAAAATCAAAATTTGATACCATGGGTTATGGTCTGCTTTAAACAAACTATAACATAAAGTAGTTTGACATGTAGGTGGATGTACAGGCTTTAAAATCAAGTACATAATTTTTAAATAACTATCTTTTTGATCTTGTACTTTAAGATTTAATATTCTTCAGAAATGAGCCACTACTATTTTCAAAAAAGAAAAATAAAAAACCATCTCTGAGTCTACTGTAAATTGCTGTTTATTGCCCTTTCCTATTAATTGCATAGTAAACAATGATTTTTGTTATGAAATTTTTAATCTTTCTATATCATTCAAATGATAGCAAAACCAAAACCATGTAGTTGGCATGCATATATGTTTGTGGGCAGCACTATTAAGTAGTTACTTGTGAATCATCCAGTCTAGTATCTTGCATTATTCTGTGCGACTTTTAAAATCTTTGCTAAAAAGCTTTCATAATTAGATTCTATGACAAGAGATAAGAAAGTCCATAAATTATTCTGGATTAAATCAATTTACTTAAAACTAAGCATTTGATTTTTGTCTTTGCAGTTAATCAAATGACTAATTTTGAACAAAAAGCATTCCAAAAAAATCAAAATAACTATTCATGTTGTTCAGACCCTAATTCTTAGTTTGGTCATACTCATTTTAGAAAGTAATAGACAAATCCATCTTTTTCTATTCATGTTAATTTGCAACAAGTGTTGACAAAAAAAATAAATAAATACTTGCTCAGGACTTCAATATTTTTAGATTTCAGTATGGTTGTTTACACATATTTTCTTTATCTATATTGTAAAATCCTTGCTAGGATTTATGGGTGACTTTTAATTAGGAAAATAGGAAAAATATGGTAATCATGGAAAGATTTTTCTATTTGTGTGTATTCAAAATTATTCGGAAAACTTTTACCCTTTTAAGTCCTCCTTGCGGATCTAATCTGACAGATAGGTAGACAGATGGACAAATAGAATTGGCAAATAGGGATCACAGTTTATTTTCCTAGTGAATAAGTTGATTACATTGGGAAAGCTGACTATACAAACACAGGGAATGGAAGAAAACAGATGGTATGCGTTCCAACGCCTGGTGGCTGTTTGAGCATTAAAAATTTGTCTGAACCAATTCCCTGTAAGTAAAGAATCTGTATTTTTTAATATCTTCCTTTAAATTACGACCCAGTGAGTGGGGAAATAATGAAAGGAGAATGAACTTGTAATGCCATTTCAAAGATTTAAGCATTCTTTATGCATTAAACCCAGTAAAGTATCACGGAAAAGTCTTTGTTTAAAATGAGGAAATTATAAATACCTAAAAGTAGAAATAGAAAAAGGTAAAACTCTTAATCAAGGATGCAAAATCTCTTCCAAAATAGTTTACTTTTTCATGAAGATATTTTACACCAGTAATTTTTAAGAAGATCTTCCATTCCTGTTGACTCGATAGAAACATTAGCATGCAGGTCTGCTTGCAGATGGATGGTGGAGTGCAAGCTCCTAAGTTTTATATAACTGCTATCCTAACAGCAGAATCAATGACATTACACAAACCTGGCTCACACCCATCACCTGCAATTACAATGAGTTGCTGTTCATTGCATATGTGGTTGTTGTTTTTAAGTCACTGAGGATTAAGAAAGAGAGGAAAATGTACTACAGTCAAAAGGCATGAAGGGGAAAGTGTGTTAGAGCCACATACACTGTATATTTATTTACTTATGATGAGCCCCAGCCACGAGCCATCAGCTTACAGTTTCTCTTACAATCACCCTCATTGGCTATTCATGAACAGGTCATGAATAGCAGGATTATATCACTTTGTTTTTACTTCCTTAATAGGAGCTATTAAAGAGTCACTTTTCAGATTGGTATTATTAACTGTTTGTTAGGCTATATTTTATGAATAGTGCTTTCCTTATTCAGAAGAGGAGAACAGTACAGAGAACTGGAAATGGTTTGAGAAGTAATATGAACATCAAATTATTTGTAAAATAGGAAATAATTGGTATACATTGGCAAATGTAGTTTGAATAAAAGAGCTGAATACCAGCCTATTGCAGGAAATAGTTCAGACTGTTATTCTGAGCAGGTCTGCACCACTACTCTCCAAATTGCCTATACTGCTTTTCAGATGAGCAGATTTTAAGGCCCAAAAAGGGCATTTACATCTTAACCTAATGACTAACAGACTACAGGACTATGAATTTCACTGAGTCATCCAGAGACAACTGCAAGTTTGTAGCATTTAAAGAGGCAACCAAACACACCCAAACTTCATTTTAAGTGTTGAAACCACCTCATTCCGTGGCATAAAATATTTAGTGCAGCTCTATGTAAGATGTCCCAACGGTTTAATATGTTCTTTATTAAACATGTGTAACATGATCTTAATCTGAATTTGTGTAGCTCTGTGTCATCCCTTTTAGGGAGCATTTTAGTTAACTATGGGCACTGAACAAGTAGAAAACCTTAAACAATATAGGGCAACAATTCTTTTACTGTGGTAAGACATAATGTCTTTTCTTGGCAATAGACAACAAATTGTGGATTTTCTTGCCCTCACTTGTTCAAGAACTGAATTTCAGAGCCTCTTATCCAGCTACGTGTACTTTGAGTGGTACAAGGTAAAATAAATTGTTAATTTGACTTATTAAGTTGTATAGGGTTCCAAATGTCAGCATCTTACTTACAAAAGATGCATCAGTAATATTGATTAATTTGTGCCAAGATGATTATGCTAGAAATAATTGGACATTTTTTTAAAGGTCTTCAAACTCAAAATAATCTTTCCAATTTTTTGCATGTGATTTTCTATGTAAAGTAAAAGAAGCACAAATGCCAATTCAAAAAGAGAGATTTTAATCTTCCTTTTTCTTCACAGTACAATTTTATTGGACTTTATTAATTTTTTTTATCTTCCTTCTCTTCTGTTTCAGAACACTAAATGCATTATTAAAATTTCAGCATTTCTTTTCAAACTGAAGATCAGGTGTTAGCCACACTATATTCATAATGTTCCTTTACACTCGAAATCTAAAATTTATCACTACTGGGAGAAAAAGGAAATAAGAGCTACACAAGTGAAAAATTTAATGGGGAATGATGGACTTCTGCAGTCATTGAATAAAATGCTTAATACTTCATTTAACACTTCATTTTAATTAAATATGAAATCAACATTCAAATTGAAATAAACATTACATCAATCAACCATTCTCCATATTACATCCAAGAAACCTCTCACAGAACAAAAAGCATGGCTGTACATCTGTCATAAAAGGCTGAAAGGCAAAAGGAAGGATGCTAGAATTTGTTTAGATGTATTTGTTTTCATGGTAGTTAACACTGATTTTGACAAAAACCTCAGCTATTCAGCTGCTCAGGTTTTTTTGGTTTTACATAATATCATGTTTGTTTAAGCATTGAAAATAAGAGAAGTTTACCTAAAATTAAGAGATCAAAACTCTTTTGTTTTCTTTATTAATATAAGTTTGAAATATCAACATGTAAGTCACATTCAGTAGAGATGATAAGATCTTTTGATAATACCTCCTGGGAGGGGCTCAGATGATCCCTAGGCCAAAAAACCCTGCTCAAAGCAGTGGATATGAAATCAGCACTTGCATCTAGTTTGGTCTTGAGGATTTCCAAACATAACGACTGCTTAACTCAAATGGGTGGTAAGTACTTCTTCCAACACTTGTTTGTCCTCACAGAGAAAAAAAATGTTCTTAGAGATGGTTTTAACTACTGCTCTTTCAGTTTAGGCCTATCTTTCATCTTGCTATCATACACCATAGGGAAGAGTCTGACTGCATCTTCTCCATATCCTTCAAGTATTAAGTTTCCTCAAAGCTGCCTTTTCTATGGACTGAACATGCCCTAGATATTTGTCTTCTTTTCACAGGGAAAGTTCTCCAACTCTTCCAGTCATCTTGGCATGATTTGATGATCTTGTGTTAGTTTATTGACATCTTTCTCATAATGAGGGACTTCAGATTGGGTACAATATTCCTGGTGCTGCTCTTATCCTAGGAACTGACAGGCAGAGGTGACCAGAAGGACAGATTATCAAAAATGTGTGACAATGTGGTTTTGACTTTTGGAGGGGGAAGAGTGTCTGATCTACAGGCATTAAACATTTGTCAGCAAACATCTCTATGATACTGTGGAGTGTCCACAAATGTGTTTGAAAGAGTGTTATAGGTATGTGTAATCTAATGGGCTGCTAGGGCTCTACACAAGAGGCAATGACACAAACCCACAAGAATGTGGATGGACATTACTTTTCCATAAGATGCCATTGTAGAAAAAAGGATGATGCTTCTCCAACCCAGACAGTAATCTAAGCAAGATTGCCAGCAGGATGATCAATAGAAGAATGATATATATCACAAAGTTCAAAATCTGCTGGTTTCTCTTGGAAACCACTGTTTAAAAAGTACAGACTTATTTTTTAAACCTTTTCTTTTTTCTTATATTTTTGATTCCCTGATCCTCTTAGAAGGCAGCACAGTGGTTGCAAAAATATTTCTCCATCTCACAGAGGCATATACATATATGCACACATAAATCTATATTATGTCTTGTTTATATTTCCAATACTACAGGTATGGTGACAAAGTCATGTCATGTTTCTATGAAAAAAAGAAATAAGGCAGGAAGGAAACAACTCCCAAAATAGAGTAACTTCTGCACTTTGCCATTAGCATCTGCAGTTTGCGTTTGTGAAATTGCTTCAGTTACATGATATCTCTGTCAGACAATTGGTTACTAATTTCTCCACAATCTTCCATCAGAAGCACAATAGAAAAATTGTAAGAAGCTGAAAAGATCTTGTCTGACCAGATGGAACCACCAACTCAGAAATGTACTTGCACAACTACAAGTTCCAAGATAAACATATATTGCAGGAAAGAGGCTTTTGTTGTTGTTGTTGTATTTGGGTTTTTGTTTTGGTTTGTTTTTCTTAATAAAGAATCCAACCTCAAATTTTAACTTGTGCCTCCATCTATGAATTCTAGTTTTTTGAGGGGGGGGTTGGGTTATTATTTTTTTTATTTTATTTTTTTAGAATAATCTGCAATGGGGAAAAAAAATTGCCATACTCACACAAGCATAAAACTAGTATCTTCTCAAGTATAAATCAAAATAGAATTGTCACTGCCTATAAAGGACATGAGAATTTTTTGTTACAGCTTTGATTGGAAGCATAAAAGCTGGGGGTCTTTGACAATATTTAAGAAGAAACAATAGACCTCAAGTTTCCTTGTTCTTATTAATTATACCTGTACTGCATGTCAGTCACTGTCAAATTTTCTTCTCTGAGAAGGACTTCCAGCCCTGTGGCATGCATGAAAATGTACCTGTCTTTTCAACCAATCTCTGCCAGTACCTTGTAAACTGATCGCTGTTTTAATAGCCTTGGTGCAACAGTCTTTTGTGGTGAAGTTATGCCTCCCCTCCTAATTCTAATGAATAGACTCATTGTTGAAAATGTGGTGGTTAAACATTTACTAATCTAGGCTGTCTGCAGAGATGCAGAAATATGTTGGCTAGTCAGACAGGTGACTCCTTTTCATGTGGCATTACAATACAGATAGTTTTTATGAGTTTCTCTTTGGATGCCAGACTAAAACAGAACATATCCATCTCAGTCATTTTCCTGTATTTTAGGGCTCTATGTGTGCCTGCCTGGGAGGCTGGCTGCTGAAAAAGTTTAACATGATCTCAAGGGAAGAAAAGGGTGAAATTATTTAAAATAACTAGTACGTAAGTATAGCAAAGGGGTTTTCTGCTGACTAAAAGGGGTAATTGTCGATTACAAAAATGTCCTTACTGGAGAATTAAGGACATCTGAACCAATAAGATCCAATATTTGCATTTCTGGAGGGGATAGAAAAAAAAATTGTGAAGGAAATGAACTTTTTATTAAAACTGAGAATTTAAAGAAAAAACCCAAACAAAACCAATCAAATCAAACCCAAATCAAAATACTTTGTATTTTTAGTGTGATAATTTTGTTTCAATTTTAAAAAACCTTTTCTTTTGTCTATTTTCCCTAACTGTTCTCATCTCTAAACTGAATCTACTATTCTTGATATTGGCTCACATTATGTGAATAACATGCACTCAGGGTGGTAGAATCCTTAAACACATTCTTTTATCCATGAAGTACAGCCATGGTTGCATGGAACCTGACAGTTTTTTTAGCAGCACACAGCAACTTGAAATGGCAAGAAATGGTGAATCAAGCTGAGCATCTCCTGGAGGGCTCTGAAAGCATTCACTTACAGAACATGTGGGATGCATTCAGTGTCCTTCTAGTTTAACAAGTTTTCTCTATGAAAAATCATTGTCTTTCTTCAGTGCTCTTGTGTAACTGTTTTCTGCCACACCTCTTCTACCTCCTCAGAAATATATTATGCTTCTGGTTAGTTTTAAGTTATTTATGATAGGGAAGAGAATGTTTTTTCCAACTATTTGGTAGGAATAAAAAAAGCAGTTCAGAAAAGCAGATTTCTAAGGTGGTACTAGCTTTTTCTCAGGTGAGTGTTAGAGTAGGCACAGTTTTTGGAACTCTCTGACCACCACCCACTTTCATTGAAGACTGTTTGTTTTGTAATACTTAACAGCTACTGATCTGACATTTCATTCTGAGCTTGTTTGCATTGCAGTAAGTGGGGATAAACTGTAGAAAAGTGAGTCCCCAGATTGTGTGAATGATAGTCTTACTCTAGAATTTGGTTTTTATATCTCTGCTTATCTAAGATATAGTGACAGTCCATCCTGAAATATAAACCAAACCCAGATGGAAGAGCAGACCTGAGAAAGAAGGACTTAAAATAATTTCTCACAGTCTGTCCTACCTGAATCTAGCCAGGTCAGTCTAAATTTATCATTCTGCCTTTCCCTCTGCAGCCTGAGATGCATTCTGACCCTTCTAGTGTTACTAGGTTTGGGAACTGTTGGCACAAATGGTTTGTGGGTAGGCAGTAAAGAGGAAAACATCAATGATATGTCTATACAGTGGAGGCTAAATGTGTTACACAGCTGTTGTTTTCTCTGTAAGGTATAAGTAATCCTTAGAGGGTGAGACCTATGAAATACAACAGCCGTGGCCTGAATGGCCTCGTGCCACCAGAGCAATTTCCTTCAAATGATTCTATTCAGTGTTAACCAATAGCACATGAATCATCAGGCCAAATTCATTTCAGATGTACAACTCTCTTCATTCTATACATTTGATCACTGGCTGGGATTAGGTGAAACATGTAGAGTAGCAGTATACACTTCCCATAAAAAACTGCATATGGGCTATGGCTGGAGAGGATGACTGTAAATATTCAAGAGCAAAGAGAAGCAATGGAAATTTTGTGGTTGTGACTTGGAGTTGATACTACAAAAAAATATTCCATCATGAAGTGGAATAGTTCAGGTATTTAACTAGCAGAACTCTGACAAAATGACATACACACTCTATTAAGAACAGTCACATGAAAAAAAAATAAATACTATTATGTGGTTCTTTCTGCAGACATTTTCCAAGAGATTGTTCTGAAATGGCAGGTTTTTATGTAACACTCATGTCTGAAGTTTTCCTCTTTTTATCCTGTAGAAGTGAAATTCAGTGATTACTTTTTAATCCCTCTGCCAGTTCTTTACAAGGTCTTAATCTCATTCAAAGTGTAATAGAATAAGGAATATATTGAATACACCAAGTAATTAACTGAAATTAAAGTCATCAAATTAATTAAACAACTAGAATAAGTGGCAGTTCTTACAGGCGGAATTTGAAAAAAAGAATAGTAGCATGAATGATTATAAAGAACTCTTTCAGAAGCATGAGCAGGAGAGACAGAAGATTAAGGATGTGCTGTGGCTTTTTCTAAGTTCTAAAGAACATCTTTCCCATGTGTATGTTTCAGTTCTGCATGTAAACATTTTTTGCTAGCATAAGGAAAACTCAGTCAACTCTGTGTGTAGGTAACTGAATTCTACTCATATATATCCATCTGTTAAAATGAAATTTTGTATATATAGCCTCCACTGTAAGTGGTTAAGTTACCAAGGCTGTCAAAAGGCTTTTAAAATTACTTTGAACTTGAGGCTAGGAGCCTGGATTTTATATTTGGATTCTGAGCACTATACACTATCCATCCCAAAAAACAGGAAAGCCAAACAGCATCCTGTTTGACCTGTTGTTTGACTGGAAAAGGGATTTTCTGGTTGTGTTTCTGTTACAGGCAGATACACTTGCTGTTGAAGATCTCAAGGTTTCCATCATGGTACAAACAAACAAGGAAGGGATGTATGAGACCATCTAATTTGAGGAGTTTGTCTATACAAACCTGTAAATATATAAGAACAACTGGAAATTATAGAATAGTTTGGGTAGGAATTTCATTCCAACCCCCCTTCCATGGCCAGGGACACTTCCCTCATCTTCTCTGGACAATCTCCTCCAGTGTCTTACCACCCTGACAGTAAATAATTTCTTGCTAATATCTGAAGTAACCCTGCCCTCCTTCAGTTCTGTCAGTACATACCCTTGTAAGGAGTCCCTCTACATCTTTCTTGTAGGCCCCTTGAGGTACTGGAAGACTGCAACAATGTCCCCCTAGAGCCTTCTCTTCTCCAGGCTGAACAACCCCAACTCTCTTAGCCTGTCTTATAATAGACATGCTCCAGCCATCTGATCACATTTGTGGTCTTTTTTGGACTGATTTCAACAGGTCAATGTTCTTCTTATTTTGGGGGCCTCAGAGCTGGATGCAATATGGGGTCTCATGAGAGCAGAGTAGACTATTAGAGTATCAAGCTACATAAAATAAGTCTATAGACTTTATTCCTCTTGGCAGAAAAATTATTACTATGCCAAATCTTTTGCTCTTCTTGATTAGGTCTGGTGGGGGCAAGCAATAGGATCACATAGCCAGATCCCTGTGAAACAGCACTCCTGAGATTCTCAAAAGCCACTTCAGAAGTGCACAAGGACTGGAAAAGGACTTTTCTGGTTGAGTTTCTGTTATAGTCAGATACACTTGCTATTGAAGACCTCATGGTTTCCATACTTGGAAAGTATCCCACAGATCCTTGTGTCTACCTGAGATCACTATTCTTTCTCAAAAGGAAGGTGAAGAAATGGCATATGGCTAAATCTCCACTCACACCATATGAATTTGCATCGCTGCTGTGTCACAAAACACTTTTCTCCTGCAGAATATGCACAGTGTCTGTCTCTAGTCTAGATCTAGCCAAGTTAGACTTGTTATCACTCTTTCTGGTGGCTTGTCTGAAGTTAGACACTCAGAGGGGAAATCAGGAAAGAAGAGATGAAGATGTAGAAATTGTTAAGACTGTAACGGTCAAGAGAAGCTTCATTTAGTACCCACATCACCAATTCACTGGAGCAAGCACTGTGACCACGCATCGGTATAAAGCTGAAATTTAATTCTTTTGCTGTCTGAAACTGGAGTTTGTATATATCTAAAGTGATCAAGTTGATTGCAAGTTGCACATGTTTCAGATTTTAAGTAATGATGCTTATCACAAGACTAGAGTTGTATTTAAAAAAAAGGCCCTGCTTCCTATAAAATCCAGACTTTATAAACAATTACAGCAATATATAATTATATAGAGTAATTAAAATGGTGATTGCAATCTCTTATTTCCTCCCTATATTTTTCTTCTGTATTTTTTTTTTTTAAACTAACCCTTTTACCAAGGAGGAATCCTTTGAGAAAGATTTCTGGTGGATATGAATGGCAGTAATTCTATTTGCTAAGGTTGACTAATATAATAGCCAGCATTTTAAAATTAACTTTGATGAGTACTTCTGTCTACAGCTGTTAATCCCTTCTTAAGAGATTAATGCAATTCTCGCTGAAAATCTCTAGCCAGGGGTAGATTTGACTCCTAAATAAAGCTAAATCTAAATAGAATTAACACATGATTTGAATATGAACGTTTAGTAAATTGCTCATACCACACCAGCAAGGTATTTTGCGTCTTGATATGGCTCAGGGAATAAAATACTCTCTATGTTGCTGCCTGATTCTTCATTTATATTGTTTCCTGGTGTGAAATTCTAGTAAAAAAAAAAATAGCAGCTAATATTTTTACAAAGGAGGGGTGAGGATATGACAACAGATTTACAAAGGTAGGTTACGATATATACAGATATGTTGTTAGCAGAATTTTTAAATGAAGTAAATAACACCTTTTTTAAAAAAATTACGGATGTTCAGGGCCCAGCATAAAAATTTCTAATACCTGGTTATTTGAAATTTTTATGTTCAAATCCTTTTGTGAAACTGGATGATTCTTTGTAGAATTACAGCCAAGTGAAGAATAGTGTACTTTTTAAATCACTTGTCAATTTTTGAAGTATTACTAGAAAATATGACACAGGTACATAAAGTGAAATGTTTTTAATATGGACCTGATTTTTATTTTTTTGCAAATAGAGGAGTTGTATCATTTATGGATAAAAGCATTATGTGAGATTCAAGTTTAACACATTTTAGGGTATCACCTGATCTTTACAAAGTAAACCTCCTTCCTAAGTGCAGCAGAGCAGAACTGATTGGATTAATTACAGTAATTTGTTATTTTCTCTAGGAGATACTAAACTTCATGAACTTTACATAGATTACAGTAAGGAAAAATTCTCTCTGGACATAAAATGCACATTTGGCAGCTGAGATAAGTTGAACATGGTTCCTGCTGGCTCAGTCAAAACAATATTCCTCTGGTAGAATTTTAAGTATCCCAGATGAACTGTGTTCAAAGTTTAATTCTCACTGAAATTGAGGGGATTGCCCTCTTTTGTCCTATTAGTTCAACTATAAGACACCTTTGCTATTTCAAAACCATGGGTGTGCATTACTATTTTTGCACAGCAAATATGATTGTAGTAAGAACTTTCATAACTTTTAATACATAGATTGTTTTTTCTTAAGATCTTCTACTGAAAAAAAAAAAATTAAATAAGACCTGTAACTGTTGACACTGGAAAGTTCTTTCCCCTTCCCCCTTTTTCCCTTATATTGGTTTGGGAATCTTATAATTTTCTTCTTCCTTATGCACTTGCTCTAACTTTTCAGAAGAGACTCTGAAAGAAAGTGGAAAATAATGAAGGTCAAAGTGTGAAAAACAAAGATTCGAATGCATATGATACAATTTTACATTAGCTTCTTAAAACAAATAAACTCTGTTCCTTTTTTCAAAGCCTGTAAAAGTAACTAAAAAATTCTTTATTTTGTTGATTTTTTTTCTATAGAATTGAACTTTCAGAATTTAAACATTTCAGATTTTTTCTCTTTCTAGGTTTACAAAAATAAAACACAACTAAAATCTTATAAAATCAACTAAAAAAGTATACTCTATACTGTGTCTATTAAAATGCACGTTATTTTTGGTTTTTTCTTTTACTCAAGTATTATTTATTTTCTGTAAGATTTTTTCCACCTTTATAACAGAATTCTAATTATGCCATAGCAGTTGTCCTCTACTCCTTGCTGATAGTCAATGGGCTGTTCATGCATTGTTCATGGAAGTCTTTATTGTCATCCATGCTTCTTTTTTAAAGACAAGAAAAATTTAACACTAATTCAAAAAATAGAGGCAAGTGTGAAATGCTCTGGAATTTATTTAATATTGCTGCCTATTAAATTAGAGATAGGTTTTTAATGCATGATAGTTTGTTTTGATTTTATCCATCACACAGTGTCTAAAACTTCTCCTTAACAGTAGTATTCTGCCCACTTTGCATTCTGGGCTCTGCAGATGACTTGTACTTTGACTAAAGTTTTTTTTTTACTACTGACCCATCTGGCCTTAGTGTGAGACTCTGTGGTGTGGGTGGTGGTGGTTTAGGTTGGATTGACTGACTATTAATCTTTCTGTGAAATAGTTTAGTTTATACTTATTTAGAAATATGTCTAATCATGGTATTTATACTTTTCTGGTCCAGTTTTAGCATGCAGTAAAAAAACTCTGAGAAATCAAGAGTGGCCAATATTTTTTATACTCTGTTAATTATAATAAATTTTATTTTAAGAAAAAATAACTAGGAAACAGAAATTAGCAGCAATATTATCATAAAATATGATCATACTTTAAATAATACCAAGATAAGCTGTATGATGCATATCCTGTTAGTTCCAGTTATGTATATTTACACAGAATTTCATGGAATTATTTGCTTCTGGTTTTGGCTGGGGTAGAGTTAATTTTCTTCACAGTGGCTGGTGTGGAGCTGTGTTTAGGATTTGTGCTGAAAACAGGATTGATAATACAGAGATGTTTTTGTTATTGCTGAGCAGAGCTTACTCAGAGCCAAGGCTTTTTCTGCTTTTCATACTGCCATGCTGGTGAGGAAGTTGGGGGTGCCTAGGAGTTGGGAGGAGACACAGGTGGGACAGGTGATCCAAACTGACCAAATGGATATTCCAGACCAGGTGACATCATGCTCAGCATATGGAGTGAAAGGAAGGAGGAGGAAGGGGTGGCACATTTGGAGTGATGGTGTTTGTCTTCCCAAATCACTCTTACCTGTGATGGGGCCCTGCTGTCCTGGAGATAGCTGAACACCTGCCTGCCCCTGGGAAGCAGTGAATTAACTCCTTGTTTTGCTTTGCTTGTGTGCATGGCTTTTTCTTCCCCTATTAAACTGTTTTTATCTCAACCCATGAATTTTCTAGTTTTTATCCTTCTGATTCTGTCCCCAGTCCTGCTGGTAGGGATTGAGCGAGTGGCTGTGTAGGACTTGGCAGGGGTTAAACCATGACATAATCCAATATATTATTGGTCAGAAAAATCTGTGGTTCAGTGAGGGAACATAGCAGGAGGATTTATTTTCCACCCAAGGATTGTATTTCTACTTTCAACCTGCTGTTCTTCATCCTCCCACAAAAAGAAAAGAAACAAGAAGAGTGCTCTTCTGCTCAGAATTCAGAAGGCACAATACTAATCTCTGTGAAAAAAATCTCATCTGAAGATCTTCTAAGAAGGTTTGACTTGAACTCCAGCATCTGAGGGAGCATACAATGAATGGCTGGTGACCTATTTTTTGCTCTTTAAAGCCTTATGAATTGTGCCCTAAATCTCAGAGTCATCTACGACATACTTTCTAAGAGAGTTTAAAAATACAGAATTGGAATGAGGGTAAGACTGTAGTGTCACATCATTCAAAAAGAAAATATTGTACTGTACAAATTTCTGGGATAACAGCAATATCTTTTCTTGGCTTTGAAATAAAGGGTCCAGTGAACACTTAATGCTCAAATGTCAAATGAAGAGTTTCTGAAATGCCATAAGTTTCATCTCTGCGTTTTTATTTCACATGCTGATGAAAAGTCATATGAAAACGGAAAAGGTTTTACAGATGATAGATCTTTTAACTCCAGACATAGCTACAGGCTATGAAGAGTAATGTAGTGTCCCTGGTGTATCATGCACAGGGAAAGCAGGGTAAGATTTTCCCATGGGTTTAAACAGAATATATGGAATGTCTGAGGCTCTTTTAATAATATCCTGATGGAATTTCAACAAACCAATGTGATTAACAGATTGAGATAGGCTTTCCTAATGCTTATCATCACTTTTAGCAGTACATCAATTAGCTAAGTCAACTGTGACATTCAAGTGCCATCGTATCTATGTAAAGTAAGAAAATGAAAGATTGTCTTTCTTTAAAAACTCTTTTCTGCTATCCAATCCTATCATTCGAAATTTATAAGTCCACTTTGTCCTTCAAAACACAAAAGTAATGGGGCTTAACTATTTACAAATGAGGACATGGTTAGTTTTTCAGCATATAGACACACTTCTAATACTTTGCTGAAAGAGAACTGTTATGTAGCCATGTCACATCAGCCAGAGAGCTATTGTAGAGCTTTAAGGAGATAAGAAAAATTACAGCTAAATTAGATTAAAAAAAAAAAAAAAAGTGATGAAATAAATTATAAAACAACAGTAGGGTCCTTTTTATCTATTTTAAGGAAATTGGTTAATTTAGCACTTGAATGTAAATATGCCTTCTCCATATGCCCAGAAATGTCAAATGAGTGTGGTATAATTACTCTGACACTATTCAAGTATTATTCTGTGCAATCTAAACACATCTTGTGTTTTCATGAGATAGTGGCAGACAGATTTTAAAAAAATCTTCCTAGACGGAAATAGACAATGTTAATAGGTATTGCATTATTATAATAAGTTATGTTTATCTTATGGGTAATTAAAATAAAGGAAAAACAAAATTAGTGAAGAATGTAAGACTGACAGTTCAAAATGATAAATTGTCCCTTCTAGATCAGGTAGAAATTGAGGTATAAGGGTGATTACAGTGTTTAGTGCATTCTATCCTCCTCTGTATCATTCCTCAGTTGTCCCAACACTATAGATCTACTTCAAGTTTGAGACTTCTCTAAAGAAGAAAGAGCATGAAAAGAAGTTAATTTTCCAAAGATCATTGTATCCTCAGTACTGAGGATATTACCAATGCAGGAAGTATGTATGGTAGTGATAAGATCTGCAATGTAGGTAGCTGGCACCTTCATAAATACATTGTATATCAAGTAAATGGGACCAAATAATTCATATAGTCTCCAGATTCTCTTACATCTATCTTTTTCAAATATAATTGGTGTGAGATGGGTTGCTAGCTACATCTTTACATTACTTATGCATTCCTCCCTAAAAACATGATTGAGCACTTTAGAAAGGCATATTTGTTTCTCATGATAGTGAGTCAACATCAAAAGGAAAAGAGATGGGCTTTTCATATTGATTTTCCTTATCTGAATATTATCAAGGAAGTTTTTCATTAGGACACCCCTTAATATTTCTTCCTATGTTGTGTTTAGACATATATTTAGGAAAAAAGAAAATAAAGGGTCTTAGGTTGTCCTACCAAAGGTAGTCTGAAAACTAACTGTGCCCCTGTGTACACAAAATTGTAGAACTGTAGAATGGTGTGGACTGGAAGGGATCTTGAAGATTCTTTCTTTCCAATCATCCTGCCATAAGCAGGGACACCTTTCACTAGATAAGGTTTCTTAAAGCCTCGTACAACCTAGCCTTGAACACTTCCAAGGATCTTCCACAACTTCTCTGGGCAACCTCTTCCTTATACCTCCACCAGCAAATGTATATCATGAATAGAAACTAAGGTATGGAATAAAAGGTACTAGATAGATATAAAACATGGTGGTGATGATAACATCTTTGTTCATTTCAAAACAGTGATGGACAGGTTGCTCATGCATTAAGATTTCTTATTTGATGAATGTGCCATTCTGCAAGAGAGAGACAACTTACTGCTGTGCCTCACTTTTTAAAGAATTACCATTGCTGCCTATACTCAGCACTTAAATTGGACTGAAGGAAGTGCCATATCCATCCATCATTGCTAAATGATAGATTTTCATCAGTTCTTGAAAAATTGAATTGCTTGGACAGTCTGATGAGATAAATTTAATGGTCTTTGGGAAAAAGAATATTCTTGGCCTTGGCAGCTGAATATCAACCACTCAAGAAAAGTTCATAGAACAGTAATACACTGCAAAAGGAAAATCTTATACCCAACGACATTGTTCTTTTCCTACAGGTTTTTAGTTGCTTTTCCTGTATCTCTTATATTTGCTAAGACTATATTATTTTCCCATGGGTTTAAATTTGATTTGATTATTTTTGGAAAATCAATCTTAAGAGAAAATAGGAACAAGAAATTTTATCCTAATTATCTTCTTAATAGGTGTTCATTACTGAATCTGAAGTTAATATGGAAAGAATACCAAATAATAAATAAAAATTTGTGATCTTAGAACTGGACAGAGTGAACAGGAAAGTGAACAATGTTAGGTCTCTTCCATCATCTTTCTCTGCCATGCATTTAATATATTTAAATGAAAACATACCTATACATATAAAATCAAGCTTGAACCAATTCCAAGACCTGAAATTAAGCACTGAATCCTCATATGACTGTTACAATAGACTGTCAAACATAGAATCATAGAATGGTTTGGGATGGAAGGGACCTGAAAGATCATCTGGCTCCAACTCCCCTGCCATCAGCAGGAAAACCTTTTACTAGACCAGTTTACTCAGAGCTTCATCCATCCTGGTCTTGAACCCTTCCAGGGATGGGTATCCACAACTTCTCCGGGCAGCCTGTTCCAGTGTCTCACACCCTCACAGTAAAAAAATTTCTTCCTAAAAGTCCCTCTCGAGTCTTCCAGTACTAGTACCCTCTCCTTCCTTCAGATACTGGAAAGTCCCCTTGAAGCCTTCCCCAGAATGAACAACCCCAATCTCTCTCAGCCTATCTTAGTAGGAGAGGTGCTCCAGCTCTTTAATCATCCTAGTGGGTCTCCTATGGACTCATTTCAACAGGTATATGTCCTCCTTGTGTGCTTCTGTATTTGAAATAATTACTGGAAATAAATCTTGCAATTAAATATTCCACTTATGTTTAAACATATTGTCCCAAAGTACTACCAATCTTAACAAGACAAAGAAATAATAATGTGTGGCATACCTGGTAAGGTAGATGGTCTGTCTTTGAAACACCCAGAACAAGTCATCAAGCTTAATTTATTCCATTATTCCACTTTCTTACACCAGGAATTAACTCAGTGCTCAGACTTCAGGTAATGCACAAGAGGTTATCCAGGATACAATGACATAAAGGAAGAATATTCCAAGGAGTTTCATAATTAGCTGTAAATGTGAAGAAGGTAAAAAAATAGGACAAGAACTAATGCTAAACATTTAAATATTAGATTCTCCATCTAATGGAACTGAGCAAGGAGGGCAATTTTAAAGAAAATATGCCAAAGAGGGGGATAGTAATAGATGTTTTGGTCAAAAAAGCAGTGTTATTTTTCTACTTTGCTTTCAAAAATCTAAAAGCAAAATGAAATGTTTTTTAAAAATTAATTAATGTATTACTATTGACATCTATAAACCTCAGTATATTTTAGATGTGCAAATACTATTGGAAAAAAACAAACAAAAAAGTTAACAAATGAAATTAATGTGCAAGCAAGAGGAGACAAGTCTCCTTAAATTACCAGAATTTATGCTAACAAACTATGTTTTATTAGGGGCTATCACTGAGATTTATCAGATAGATATGCAGAACTGCAATACTTACACAATGATAGTGTGACCTTGTTAATTTTAAAGCTGAATAAGATTTATTAAAAAAAAAAAAAATTAATTCCCTGATCGTTTCTGGGATACACCTTCCTAATGTTGTGTCATATCCCACGTTAAGGTTCTGGAAGGTTTAGAGGCTTACAAAAGAAAAGTAATTTAGCAATATAAGCAAGGTATATATATAAAAAAAAAGACAATTCAATGAGGAATAGGTTCTGAAAATGAGTTTGAGTTATCTAAAAATGTCCTACTTTATTATTTCACATATATTATCAGACAACTCAAACTCATTTTCGGAACCCATTCTTCATTGAGATATCTGTCTTCTCTATGAGGCTTTGCCAAGAAAATCTCCCAAGCATATTTCTTTCTTGGTAAATTTGTTTGCTAGTCTAAATTCCTGCACTAAAGGCAGCTATGTTCCTGATGAAACTTGTCTGAATCAAGACTTGTTTCCAGTAAATATTGAGTACAAGTTATTGAACATCAATGGAAAAATGATGCTTCTACTAAGGTACCAAAATATACTAGGATCATCCATAAAAAGTTCTGTCCTCATTAATTCCATACAAGTTAAAGAAATTATTTTATCGCTAAGTGCAATCATAAAGCATGCAAATTCCAAGTAGTTTAACCAGTTGTGAAAACATTTTTTCTTCCCTGAACATTAATTTCCATGCCTACCATTATTTGAACTTAAATAAAAAAATATTATTAGTACCAGTACTTGAATAAAGAAGCTTGTACCAAGTCTCTAGTCTACCTGTTCCATGTAATATAAAATATCCATAGTCAAATCCACCTCCTGATATAGGCATCTTTTGAGACACACCTTCAATGCTACCAGGCATTACTAATGTTTCACTGAATGTTGGCAAATGTTACCATAAGAGTTAAAACATAAGGTGAACAAATAATATAAGCAATAGCACGCAGTCAGATTCATACTAGGCTTTTCCTGAAGTAAGCAAAGCCTATGAAGGCCGCTTGTTAAGGATTTTATTTATCTTGTCAACACATTTGATGCAGAAATGTAAAATTAAATGTACTCAGGTACATGATAGTGATGAAATTAGAAATGTGACAAAGCTTGTTAATTGACATCTGTACCAAATGTGTCCAAAATGGTTTCAATTTTAAGTCTGACTGTGTAGGAATTGGATAAGAATCACTAATTATTACAAACGTACACATCTTAGTAAACAAGTTTCAGAGTGTTTGCTTCTCAGTGTTCTCTCCTCATCTGTTAGGAAAGTTGATTTACATCTTCAGATTATATATATAAATTGTAATATATAGATTTCAATACTTCTTTTTTAATCAAGCATCTGCAAAGAGTCATCAGTTTACTCTTTGTTTATGATTATGGAAACTTTCATAACCCACTGGTTATGAGATACATCAACTAAGGAGCAAACTGAACTTATAAGCAGCACATTTGTAAGTATCCCCAAAAGCAAGGCAGTATACATATAAATTGTAAGTCATGAGCAACGACGGACTCTGCAATACCACACTGCTGCAAACAGCTCACTGTTTACAAACACAGTGGCACAGCAACCAGTTATATATAGACAATATTACAGCAGCCATGAGCATCTTTCAGAATGGAAGCTGAGTATGCAGAGTTGAAAAGTTCATGGGTGACCTATAACAACAAAGCGTAATGCCCTCAAAAATGCTCTGTGCAAGACAAGGAAATACTAGGAAGCATTTCAGTGTAAAATTTAACAGAGCTACTTAAAATCTGATTTTTTTTTTGTCACAGGAGATTGTTTTGATATTTTCGTTCAAAATTATGATGAAAAGAATTATATTTTAAAAAATTTGCCAGTGGGCCTGTGTAATAATATACTGTGAAAATATTAATAAAAATCCTTTATGAAGTGCTTAAACACTATATTTTTTACTTTATATGTTACATATTTTTTGTGAAGTTTGTAAGATCATCCCATTTCTCTACTTTTCATAAGTCAGAGTTTTTCTTTGTACCCACTGATATGATACCTCCTGACAAGATGTCCAGTTAAAATCTTTAAATATTTTTTTTTCCATTTCCTCAAATTTACATATTTTTTGTAAAAATTTACAACTGTCTAATTTTTCTTGTAAAAATATAAAATATCTGCTGAGTTACATTACAGTTATAACTATTAGTAAAACACTTGAGAACAACCATTAATTTGATATTTTCTGTGATAAGTACAGTTTGAGGCCATTATAAGAGAAGAAACCAGTATTTTGAAAAATAATACACATCTACTGTGCTTTGGAATAAAGATGAAGCTTCAAAGATAATGTGATATAAAAAGACCAATTTTTGTCACAGGCTAAAAATGCTTCGATTCACTTTACAGATATTTTTGTTCTAACTTAAGTAATTCTGGCTTTTGTGTTATTTGGCATCACATCAGACTATGCCTTTTAATACCTTCCAGGGCATTTTACTTCTTTTACATTTGTTATGTAGACAGAGACAGTAAGAACAAATGGTCCAAGAGAGCACTAGATACATGCTGCAACTTGCATGTGAGGCTGTAGGAGTGGAGTATAATTTAGAAAATGCAACACTTTTATTTAAATGAATCATCTGTTCTTCATTTAAAGGGGAAAATATAATATTCCACCCCTCATTCTTTACCAAATAAACAAAGAACTTTGTCCTGCAAAAAAGATCAAATTAGATTGGCATCTGATGTAGATAAAGACTGTGAGAGACAACACATATACAAATGTTACACAGCTCTAACACACCTGATGTACTTAATACCTCAATGCTAAAAATGGAACATTAGTTACTAAGAAATTGGAGCTATAAAGGCATGAAATACACTATCATTATTTACAGTAGAGATAATAACTTACGGTTTTCTGCTTCTTTCCTTTTCTCCTGCTGTTTCAAGCAATCTGAACTTAGTGTAAAAACTAATGTATATCCAAAATAGAAATGCACAAAGAATGTTACATATTTGCAAATATATACACTCTTTAATGTTTGTTTCCTTTAGAGGCAGCATTTTTAATTGTAATAAAAATACAAAGAAAAAACATCTGTCTGTGACATCAGATAATAGCTGAAATTCAATTTTTGATGACATTAACAGACATTTTTCCATTAATTCCATTGGGTATTATATCACAAACCAAAAAATTGTATTTTTTTTTTAAATACAGATCACATGGATTTCTTTCTAACTGTGACTTTTGAGGTACCTTTAATGATTTGATATCTTAAATAACTTCTTAAATATCTGAGGAAGTGGTAGAATGTAGAAAAGGCATGTCATATAGGAGAGGATTTTAAAATAAATGAGAACGTTTACCTTGTTTTGAGATGACATTTTTGCATTAAAAACAACTTAGCTCATCTAATGTGTGAATCAGTGTGTGTCAAGCAGTGAGAATAGCAGTGAGTGGCAGAATTACTTTAAACAAATGCGTAGCCTCTGAAGATAACTCTCCTCCAGCATGTCTTTACAGTGTGAAATCAACTAAGTGTATAACACCTATGTGCTTTTGCAATCCGAACAAAATAAGTTTGAATGCTTGTAATTAATTTACACAACTTTTTATTCAGAGAACAATTTCATGCAGAGTTTCTCTGGAAATTCAGTACCAGAGCTGTTCTGATATTTAAGTGTCTTATCTCAATTGCACAGAGAAAACTACAAGTATACCAGACAACAAAGACCAAAAAGTTAACAGTGGAATGCATAAATACAAATTGCAGGTCATCTTCTCTAGGCATTCTGTACATGCTGGGCATCATATCTTCATTTTTATAACCATATATATAGATGAAGGTAGGTAGTGTTTTCTATAATCATATTTTCCAGGTAAGAATAAAGACTGTATAATTGGTGCCAGACTAAAAATTTATGTGAGGAATATTCATCAGTTCCAGCAAGGGATGAAAATGTGTTTAAATTATGTGTGCAGGGACATATATATGACCCTTTTCCTTTTTTCCCCCTGTTCTTCTTTTTTTAATATTTGAATTTTAACCATGGGCCTATTTAGACATTTTGCTTACACTGTACAAATAAAATAATACTTAAAATTCCTCCCCCATGCCATATGCATATACTTATATTTGCTTTGAGACTGACAGCCTGGGTAGATTTTGCGCATATCTTCTGCATTCTGAAACATAAACCTTTCTTGGAAGAGAAATCATAAAAGTTTATGACATGGTTTAACTTTTCTGTGCATTCCCTTCTCAAAGCAGTTTGCACGAGCAACTGAAGCTGCCTGAAATTAGGCCACTCAGAAATGGCAGCCCATTGGCTCTATAGGGAATCCCACCTTTTCTATAGCACTTCAGTTTCTGGTTTTCAACATCAAAGCTATCAAAGACATCAATTATGCAACAGGTGAGCTGAACAAACTCTCCTAATAAATTGATACAGGGTTTAATTTCATTTCAGCTCTAACCAGCAGCTCTCAACAAGATCTTTCAATGTATGGTACCATTTAGAGCAAACCAATGAAATCCTCAAAACCCAGCTTCATATAATTTCTATGATTGCTTTGGAGCTTTTTAGAATAAGAATAGAACAAACACAGGATGATCATATTCATAAAAGCAAACTAAAACCTTTCCAAAAAGGAGAGAGGAAAGCAAAAAACCTGAAATATGTGTGATTTCAGGGTGCCATGAATGAAAAAAGAAAGGGAATATGAGGGGACATCAAAATGAACTTGTCCTGCAGTGCCACATATTCTTAAAAATGCCAGAAGTATCCAGAGGTTATATCTGTGAAAAACTCGGTAATTACAAGTCTCTGTCATCCACTCAGTCAAAATTTTTCCTCCAAGTGCTGTGATCAGCTCCTGTTGGAAGCAAAGCTGAGACAGGAGAGCTGCTTTATCATGTTACAGAATGTTCATAAGACTGAATCAAATAATGACTCTTACAACACAGGGAGAAATTTAAGGGTTTTCCATATATCAAATGTGATTGGAGGACAAATTTATAAAAGTATTTAGATGTCAAAGGGCTCAGAAAAGTAGGCATTTCAAGACCAAATAAGCAGACAATATTTCATCTATATTTCTCTATCAAAATGTTTTTAATTTTCTATCGGCACGCCCTTCAGAATTGCCCAGAAACTAGGAAAAGCAACCTTAATAATGTAATGTAAATATGTGTCTTTCTGATTTTGGCTCTACCTAAAGTACTTCAAAGAGTGTGAGTTAAAGAGCAGATGGGTATGGTATATCCCACTGAATGGTATATCCCACTGAAACCAGTGGGAAATTACATTGTTCTTTTCTTCTGGGGGCCCTTACTGACTTTAGGCCACAGGTTACTCAGTGCAAGTCGAGAGGACATGATGGGTGAGTTTTTGATCAGAAAAGTCATGATTACATCTTGTTTATCTTGTGGGTAGGGACACCCCCCAGTGTCTAGTAAACCACATCAGGCTGTTACTTACCTCTTTGTCTACTTTTCTCTAAGACAAATGTGCCCAAGAGAGGGCTAGTCACAAATCTGTGAAAATCCAGCATGGCCCGTTTATCTCAGGGTAAGAGCTCTTCCTGGTCTTCTTTAATTTAGTAACATAGGCATAGCCTGTTAGTTCTAATTGTCTTCCCCTGTCATTCCTACCCCCTTAAATTGGAAACACAGATGGAAAAGCAGTGAGTGTAAAAAATAATTTGCATCTAATTTGCCTACTATTAAATGATTAAGCAAAGCAGCATGTAGAAAGTTCTTTGGAAGAAGGAAAAAAGAGCCTGAAATGGAAGAGTGGAGCCGATGAAGCACCTGTTTGTCGGACTGAAAATTTCTTTATGGCCCCCGAGAAATATCACACTTGTGCAATTATATCAGTAGCTGACCTTTTAGTCCTTAAGAGCAGAAGGGAGGGGAAAGAAGAGAAAAGACACACACAGTAACTTCTCTGAGCCTGTCAGCATTTTCCTGGAACTTCCATTTGGAAAGGCTCTATGACACCACTTTAGGAATGCAAACATCTCTTGGTGATGTATGTGCTGGGAAGGTGCAAGAAAAAAGTGAGGCTGAAGAACAGATCCAGAACATTACAGGGAACACAGAGCAAATGAAATAAAAATATCAAGATTCCTCCAGGTGCCTCTACTACCATTAAAATTCAAATAGGGACTGAAAATACACTCTTTATTTGGAACCTGGCGAAATTTCCTGTGTTCTCTGTCCTATAATGTCTTCTGCTTTTTGACCCAAAACAGTTAGAGATTTGCAAGCTGTGGATAAGTTCATGAAGATCTTTGTCAAGACCCAGGTCAGACACAGATTTAGAAAGTAGCTTATGGTTTCTAAATGCCAGCATATTGGCAGGTGATATACTGATATGTTTACTCTGCTTCCTCCTCCAGAAATGGTCTAGTATATCTATTATTTTGTTTTCTTTGCTAACACATATGTTCATGTAGTTGTAATATGCCTTTGAGTGGAGTGTGAAGTTTAATTAATCCAGTTATTGAAGAGGACAACATAATAGCAAAAAATGTATTGTAAAGAACAAGAGATACATTATTTAGACTGGATGTCTAAACTTTTCCTTAAAATATATTGGGACATTCTCTTTGGATTTATGTCACTAGAGAAAACCAAAAATAATATTTCTGTAAAGTGAAAGTTGAATAAAGACTCAAAATCCAGTTTGATCCTTGATACATAAAAGCTTAACAATAGACAATTCATATGGTGATAATCTTTGGTACTATGTACAAAAACTCTTAAACTGTTGCATCCAGCTCAAATGTCAGCATTTCAGGAAGAATCATGACCTCTCAGGTAGGCCACAGAAAGTCCCCTAAAATGACAAAAATATTCATTATAACAAATAGCTTTCCTTTTAGCTTAGCAAAAAGGGGCTGGACTAGATGACATTTAAAAGTCCCCTCAACCCAAAGAATTCTATGATTTAATAATAAAACGTTAATTGATGACTTTTTCTGTCTTTCACAAAAAAAATTCTATGTCTGTGTAAATATAGACACCTGGAACTGAAATTTGATAGCTGTAAATCAGCTGAGGTGACAAGAGCATTGCAGACCAGAAAAGCTGGAAATTTAATCTCTTTATATTTTGAAAAAAAATATTATACATCAAATATATATTATATGAAAATACAGAATATTGTATTGGAGCTATTAATCTCAAAATGGTTTAACTCAAGCTGGGATATTTCTACTCAAGACAGTACTTGTAACAAGTAGGAAAAACATACGGGACAATCTTAGGGCTTGCTTTATGCAGGAGGACAGACTAAACACTGGCCTGAAATGCTACTGCCTTCTGGCTTTCAAATATGTAAATCATCAATCTGAGATTCTTTTTAATTGACTCAGTTCATTGCAAGGGAGAACTTGGGGGTTTAGTCTGTACTATCTGAATACTGACATAGTGCAGAAGTTATCAATAATGTTCATGGTTTACACACTTCACTATTGTGTTTCCTAGCCTTAATTTAATAAACTCTGAGTTGCCATGGATTCAGAGGAAATAAACATCCAGATTTTTCAATATACACTGAAGCTATGATGATCATATGTCACTGCTTCTAATACACAGAAACAAAATTTATATTCTTTCAGCTGGACAAGGATTATCAGAGACAGATGATGCCAGAAATCTAAGGTGTGGGCAGGTGGAATAGGAATCAAGAGGGGAGTTCCTGAGGTTCACCTATCTGTTCACCTATCTTCACTCAGTAAAAATCTATCTTTATAATTAAAATTCCATATAGAGTATATAAATGGCTAGAATGTCAAACTCTAAATCACTTTCTAATGCAGCTAAAGAATTCAGTACTTAGACTGTAATTTGTAAAATGGTTGTTTAATGTCTTTGGAGCAGAAACTAAGGAGGGTATGTTTAGACTGACGTGTATAATTTTTCTTATCCACATATGGATAAGTCTACTAAGCATTTTATTTTACATTGAAATACCCCAGTGAAAGGATAATCACTAGTATTTCTCAGTCAAGTCCAGTACACTGGGAAATCTCTTATTTTTCAGAGAAAGGGTCTGCATGGGGACTTACATACTTTTTTAGTAGCTTATCAAGAGTGTATTTCATTGTTTTTCAGGGAATATTTCTTGAAATGCCAAAGCAGGTGCCTTAAAATGCCTCATATTTTGTGCATAAACCCTCACTCATAAAAACCCTGTTGTGCATGTTAAAACTTAATAGCTAGAATATATCATATTAACACACCACAAGCTACATTGAAGTAACATTATGAAACTGAGACTTATACCTAGAAAAAGTCAGGGTATTTAGTGTAAGTGATTTAATTTGAGATTTACATTTTTTGCACTGAGTGACATGACAGTGTGAAATCAATTTGTAACATTGAATATTTGAAGGCTGAGACTACCGTGTAAATGAAAGCAGGCAAAGAAAGCATAGGCATCACCAATGGATTGCTAACCAGAAGGAATGCAGGGGAATTAAAAGCATATCTTTCTCTCAAACTACCTGTATGGATGGACATAACCCAAATGAGTTAAAGAGTTAAGACTGACAGGAACAGGGAGCACCTAGCATAATTCTCCTGTTCTATATATACTGTTGATAGTTTCCAGTGAACCAGAAAGTACAATTGCCTAGAGAAAGGAGGTTACTTATTTTCTTGGCATTAGTTTTATTCAAAACTTTTATACTCTGGACAAAATCAGTAAAAGGAATAAAATCCTTAGTTGTTGGGACCATGTGTGATTGCAGGTGGTGAGGTAGGAGTTATCATTGACTATAACAGTTATAAGAACAATTTAAACAAAAACAACTGTAGCATTTTAATTCACTAAACTTAATTAGTGAGACACATAGAATGCTTTCCATGGAACTCCTTGTTTCTACCCCAGCCCTTCTAACTCTTTGACATAGAAAGAGTAAATTCCATATAATTCTATATGCTGCTGATATACAATCCATTTGTGGGTTATTCAACAAAGGCACATGCTTCCAAGATGTGTTTGTGTTAAGTAGGGCTATAGTTACCACTCATATTTCTTAGAAAAATGGACAGTAGTGAGATGTGGGAATGTTGTGTTCTGATCTGGGCAGTGGTAAGGGAAAACACAAACAAGACCAGTTGAATACATAACAGACAAATAAATTTTAGGCTCAGTGTTAGACACCATTTCATAAGGTCGAAGTTTAAGGAGTTTTAAGTAGTCTCCCTAGAAAAGCAGAAGAAACTTCATCTGTTGAGCAATATTTAAAAATATTAGCCAAAGCTTTAGAGAATGATTAGTTGAGCAGCTTTCAGTGATATGGGCAAAGAAAGTCTTTCGGTTTCTTATTATTTTTAGTCTTATTAGTAAATGTTCTTCGAGATTATTTATTTAACTATCATCTAAAATCTCAATCTTGATTTAAATAATAAAGGTACAAGGCACATGAAACTGCCAAAGCATTCATGTTTCTTGCTAATAGTACCTTTGCCAACTATTCTGCCTTTTATATAATCAGTTGAGATATATCCACTTGCAATATTCCATCAACATTTTCGTGGTCCTTTCAAATCTACTTTTACACTGGACATTTCTTTTAATACTCTGCCATTTTTTCTCATTTCCAATCACTTTCAGTCAACTGCCCTTAAAGACCTTGATCAGAGTTGTTCTACAAATGCAAATACATAGATTCTTCCCCAATCTCCACAGATTTCAGTATCCCAACTCCGTTTCTACAAGGAGGCTAAGATCAAATTTGAAGTCAAGGAAAAAGGCATTGCAAACACCTGGAAGAGACTAGGTGTGTGACCCTCAACAGATGAATATAATATGCTATGCTTTGGATTAGCCCTTTTTCTGGCTTTCTCCAAACCTTTTGCCTAATCTTTCTTTAAAGTGAATTCAATTAAACTCGTTAACTGAATCAGGATCACTTCTAATAGTGATTTGTGTTTCAGCACCATGTGATTTTTTTATGACTGAATTATTGCCCCAGTTGGAAATAGTGCAGGTTTTTACATTGGAAATAGTGCAGGTTTTTACAATGGAAATAGTGACAGGCAGACCCTTAGCCATTGTAATGTTAGTACTGAAACTGTGCAAATGCAAAGAAGCTCTTGAGGGAATTTCAATTACATGATATATATATTTTCCTGATTAAAACCTGCCATCCGTGTTTTAATGGGGAAGCCTGGAAACATATAAGTCCTTTTGCCTACAGGCTTATAAACAGTCTGGATTATTGAGACCAATTTTAACATTCATGGATGAAGATGCCTCAGGTATTAATATAAATTGGGTCTTTGGAGTAATGCACTACTGAGTCAAAAAAGGGTGAAGGGCTGGGGCCAGGACCAAAAGGAAAAATCAATTAAAGTTTAAAGAAAGAATCACCAAAATTGTGTCGATTTTCTCTTTCCTCTATTCTCTGTCAAAAAAGAGGCAATCTCAAGAGAAAGCCTGTTCCTGTTAGAAAAATACCAACTTAAGGATTCAGAATAAAGAAACTCAGATTAATATTGATCTAATTAATTATATTATTAATTATATTAATTATCTAACTAATATAGATCACTATTAATGATTTAAAATTAGTCAGCACAATTACCCAAACTTCTAAAAACTTCACAAGCTATCCGAATTCAGGTGACTAGATGCATTTTTGTAGGACATCCCTAAAGAGTAAGAAATATTTCTGGTTCAGAGCAGAAGCTACAGAATTTTTGAAAACCTTATATGAAGTTTAAAGAGACAATAAAATAGAAATTATTATGAAAACCTTCAATAATATTCATTCACATATAGGAATATTGAGGCACATACTATTTCTTGTAGGTACCAGAGGAAGCCAAGAAGATAGAAATTGTTAGTTATCTAGTCACTCTCTTATAAATAGACCTAATAAGTGTTAGAACTTCCCAAGTAATGCAGTTTTTTCCTTCCAACTAGGCAGTGAGAGTAATGGAGCCACCTGTGCTGTGATACAGCCAGGCCCTTGCATAGGACTTCCATCTCCCGGTGCAGGCAGTTCTGTACTTTTCAGCCAATACTTCTGCAAAAGTACAGAATACAAATGCCTTCTTTCAAGTCACATACAGAAATTTTATTTGCAGTTTTTGAGGGCCTTAGGACACCCGTAGGACCTGTCTGCCTTGACTAGCCTCACAGCATCCTTACCCATGCACCTTCTACCCTGGATCTGGATCTCCATGTCAGCTCAAGTCTAGATACCCAGGCCAGCCTGGGTGGTGTCATAAGTTAACACAAATCTAGTCCTACTTCTGCTGCTGCTGTAGATTACTGACAGGTTTTCCTGGATGGACTCCGGACCTACACACAGACAATGGCTGCATTGTCTGTAGTCCCACTTATCCTACAGTGATCCTTTTTCCAAGTTCTTTTCTTGGCTTGTGGAACAGCCACCTTCTTGCTCCTCTGCAACAGCAGCTTTCACTTTCTTTCCTCCTTCCCTCTTCTTTTTCTTCATATCTATATCATGACTGATCCAGCTCAGAGCTGAGCACTTATTTTTCACTCAAAAATGTGAAGTCTTCAGGCTACACTGTAATGGGAGGCCAAAGGGCTGCTAATAATACTTGAAGTCAGGAGTTCAGAAGTCAAGTGTTTTTAGACTGCCATCTGGATTTCACAGAGTAAGAAAATTCAAGAAATTCTACCTGCCCTCTCCCTTCACCTTTACAGGTCAGCCTGCAATCTTATAATAATAGTACTACTTACAATTAGCCTAAGCTCCTTCAACTGAGGGATATAACTTAGTTCATTTTTCTAGAGAGGCTTAGATTTGAAGGCGATTTGCTTAAAGTCATAGATCAACAGAACTGAAAAGGAAGTTGTTGTGCTCAGTGCAGCCCACATTATGTAACCCCCAGTTTGTGCTCAAACTTCCCACTATGCTCCAGTGTTCAGTCAGAACATCAAACTTGAAATCTTTTACTTTCCTGCTCAGCCTTCATCTATATTTGACAGAAAGAAGAAAATTCTTTCAGAGGACAGGTCTGGAGGATCAGGTTTCTTACTTTTGGCAAAATATGAAACATTTTCTGTGATGTCAGAAACATTAAAGCTGTAATTCTAGAATGTTCCCCTATAATCAAAAGTACCAAACCTGCACTGTCTACGTTGTCATGTAGCACAGAAAGTGCCTTTAGAAGTACTCCTCCTATAGAGAGGAGTGTACAGAGATCAGGGGACAACCTTGAGACCCGCTCATTAATGTTTGTGTTATCCTTGGAGAAAAGGCTGCAAAGGCAGATGCAACTACTCTGACTATCTCTAATAGACAAAGGTTCACTTGGAGAGAAATATTAGCAACATGGAAGGAAGGGGCAAACTAAAATAGGTCTTTCCATTTCTTCCTCTTTCTGCTGTGAGGTCTCAACAACAAGATTAACAGAATTCATTGAATTAGTTTCAGTACTTTTTGAGATTATTTTTAATCTCAAAATAGTGATTAATTTCAGTTACTTTCTTTGTAAAGAAAGTATTCACTGAAATTAAACACAGTGACCAACATTTATGCCCAGCATGGAAAGAGAGAGATTGATTTGTCAGTTGAATGCTAGATCCTTCTATCTATTTATAGATTTCTCTCTTTGTCTCACCCTGAATTCTTGAATCAGCATCATAGAATCAGTTAGGTCAGAAAAGACCTTTAAGTTCAAGCAAAACCATTAACCCAACACTGCCAAGTCCACCACTAAACCACGTCCCTATGTGCTATATCTTCATGTCTTTTAAATACCTCCAGGGATCGTGACCCCACTACTTTCCAGGGAAGCCTTTCCAATGCTTGACGACCCTTTCAGTGAAGAAATTTTTCCCAATATACAATCTAAACGTCCTCAAGTGCAACTTTGACACCTTTTCCCCTCATCCTATTACTTGTTTCCTAGGAAAAAAACCTGACCCCCACATCACTAAAACTTCCTTTCAGGTAGTTGTAGAGAATTATAAGGTCTCCCCTGAAACCCTGAAACTCCTTTTCTTCCAGCTAAACAATGCCAGCTCCCTCAGATGTTATTCACAAGATTTGTTCTCTACACCCTTCACCAGCTTCATTGCCCTTTGTGGACACACTCCAGCACCTCAATGCCTTTCCTTTAAGGAGAAGCCCCAAACTGAACATGTTTTTCAAGGTGTGACCTCAACAATGTCAAGTGCTGGGGGAGAATCCCTCCCCTAGTCCTGCTGACCACATAATTTCTCATACAACCAGGATACCATTGGCCTTCTAGGCCACCTGGACACACTTCCAGCTTCGAGTCAGGTGATACAACTGTTAAAAGGAATCATATAGTTTGCAGTTGCTACCATATCCTTTTCTGCTAAAACTGTATATTCAGAGGAGTATTAAAAAAACTCCAAATATCTGGAAGCAAGTTAATTTCCAACTTTTAAATGTCAAATTTGGAAAGAGGGAAGGAAAAAACTAGAGAAGGATGGCAGTAGGGTTCTTTTCATTATTTTTATGTTCAAAAGTTAATGGGCTTAAAATCTTCTTTTGCAGATATAAGACCTGCTTGACATGCTGTTATTATAAACAATTTGTAGCTGAAGAGACTGTTACCTAGGGAAATTTATATATATAAATTAGTGTAGGGTGAACATGTCATCGTTGGAGTTTTCTGCTTTCATTGATAGTTATTCAGTGTAACAGTTATCTGAGTATAGATTTACACAATTTTCTGTGCAGTTCTTATTTTATGAAGGTTTATTAATTTACTAACTAGTCACTCTGAGTCCCATGGTACTTTGGCTATATGGAGTTGGCTAGATCCCATAAACTATTATGCTTATAATTTTCATTTTAAGTAGATTTCCTATTTAACATATCTGAGGACTACACTAAAAGTCAGGTTTATATTTGCTGTTTGGGGAGGATTATATAGCTTTGGCATACAAAGCATTTAAAAAATAATATCATAAAATGAAATACAATGAAATTAATTTGAATTTCATTTTATTATCTGTTTCACCAATATGTAAATCAGTTTCACAGTGGTACACTGCAGGCATGTGTTGTATTAGTGATCACATATATTTCTATTCAAGTTACTTTGGCTTTTTTTAATTGTTGGGGAGCTTGGTTTGGTTTGTTTTGGGGGTTTGTTTGCTTGGGTTTTTTTTGTTTTGTTTTTTTGTTGTTTTTTTTTTTTTTAATCTCTAGTGACTAATATAAGAATGGCAGTTCCTCTACATTTTTACCAGAGCTTAAATCAAAGACAGTATAGATAAGGTAAAGCAAGTGGCCAGTCTTGGTCTAAGATGAGAATTATCTTTCTTCCAGGTATAAATAAGTCATGTCTTGCTGCGTGTGTTTCTCCATTCCTCCAGAGACTGAAGTATTCTCAGTCAGGGATTTTCTGAGTGTCAGTGATCTCACTAAAACCACCTCAGGACATGTGAAGGACAACAACAACAAGCATCTTATGGAATCAGATTATGAACCATAGCATTGGTAACTGTGGTATGAATTTTAGACTGACTTGAACAAAAGACAAGAGAAATTGTTCACTGGGCCAAATGATCTTTTAGTGAAAAGGAAAGCAATCACTGGAGTGAAATTCAGAGCAGGCAAGCTTCAATAGCTGTTTCAGGAGCTAACCTCAATTTGAATAACTGATTCTATTGAATTTTTCTCCCTGGTCATCAAAATACGCTCATAAGCAAAATCATTATTGTGCTGCATAAACTTTACTGTGGGGAAGAATGAGGAGGTATCCCACATCATATAAAGCTAATGTGTGTATACTGAAGCAATAGGGACATTCTCAAAGGATTTGCAGCATTGCTATATGCCACATGCAATTCCCTCTAAAATGAACTTTCTTATGGTATAATTTCTTCCTGAGAACAATGAATTCAGTGTGCATGGAAGGCAGATTCAAATCATCACCCAATGAATTGCTTGAAATTGTCAGCTGAATATATTGCAGTTGTTACCACATGTGAATATATATTGCTAAATTCTTATGTTGTCAAGTTCCTTCAGTTTCACAATGTTTTTGTATGAGAATATTATAATAATGATACAAAAAGTGTGATAAAATTGAGTTAACTCCTGCCCTCCCATTGAAAGGAAAAACAAAGTTTTGAAAATGAGTTAACTGGTCTTAAACATCTAGGGAAGAGGATCACCTAGAAGAAGACGACTTCCTTCCACATCCCATGGCACCAAAAGACTACGTTAGTTTCACATTGAAGCCATTTGAGTCAATTGCATTTCCAGACTTTAACATCCCATGGAATTGCCTTGTCATTGTGACAACCAAGAGAAAATAGGATAGGAAAAGGGAGGAAATTGCAAAGCTGAGAGGAAATTAGATCAACTTTGCTTGTCAGAACTATAACTCGTTGCACCCTGGATCAATTACCAACATTAACTGAGGTTGCTTCTCAACAGATTAAGCAAGATTCTTTGGAGGTGAAGTAGGAGTTGGAAACCAAGGCTCTACTGACTGATCCAGCTCCCAAACTATCAAGTCTTTCTTTCTGTCTGTTATTCATTGAATACTGAATAGAATAATAATTAAAAAATAAGTCCTCTTGAAGGGGAACAGAGAGAATTATGCTTCAGGATAGATAATAATCAGGGGATGTGCACACAGCTCTGAGAGATGAGAGATATATTCAATAGAAAATGCCATTTTTGAGTATCAGTCTTTCTTTTATCTTATTCAATGTTCTGTATGCTTGATTACTGGCTACAAAAAATTTCTTTCTGCCTGGGATTTTTGAGTCAATCAGAGAAAACCTGTCATGTATGTCTTCAAAGCTAAGCTTCCTGGAAGTACTCAGTAAACCTAAATATATCTTCATTGAAATAGTCTTTTCCAAAATGCCTGATAAGTCTGGTGCTAAATTGCTTAGGTTTATCAAGACTTAGGTAATTTAAACATAGCACTGATTAGAAATGTAAACTCCTAGGAAGAAACCTCATAAGGTTTTTCTGTAATTGAGTGGGGGATTTCAAGCATTTCTTCAATCTAAATAGGGACTTAGGTGTTTAAAAGGTGGTTAGGACCACTTTGTCCATCTAATATTTTCTCACTGCTGCACTGACATCCATAAGACAGGTTCACAAACAGTTACTCGGTATAACTATCCCTAATTTCAGTTGATGTTTAGTGAAGGACTTAACCCCTTTTTTCCATTAGAGGAATATTCTCAAGCATTATTGTGACATTTTCAAATGCAGCATGTACTTAAAAATGTTCTGAAAGCAACTGGATAAGGTGTTTCTAAGATTTTGGATTGATTTATATTCTTATGTTGTTATTTTGCGTGAATTTCTCTTTCAAGCAAGTAATATTTTGTGGTTTTCTCTAATTTCAGTGATGTTTCAAGTCTTTGCTGTATACTTGTTCTAATAAACACATTAGAAGACTGATATTTTCCAACATATTTGAAGTGCATTATTAAAAATAGAATTTACTGTTTTTATGCTTCCTAACTTTTTCCATTTAATTTACACAGACTTTACTGAGAACAAGTTGTAGTTATTTTAATTATGAAGAAACTGGATTCTAGTATTTCTTGTATGAATACTGATGAAAATAACTTTTAAATAAAACATAAAAATGGTCTATTTAGAAGGGCATACACCATTATTTAATCAGACATACAAAAAAACCCCCAAAACACTATGTGAATCATATATCCCATGAAGATTAGCTAGCAAAGATTGGATTTCATTTTTCAATCATTAAGCATGATGTAAACAAATTCGAAGTAGCTCAGTAATGACAACTGTAAAAATGTCAATAAAATTTCTGATTTTTTCATTCTTTAATGAGAAAAGATGCTAATGTCCTTAGATAAGTGGTACTTTGCATATTATTTTTGTTATTGTAGGATGTATTTTTGTCTGGCAAGAGACATGTTAAGCAAGATGATACATTTTTGTTGTTAAAAAAATGAGTGAAATCATCTTTAATCTTTGCCTAAGATGTCACTGGCTATGATACAGTTTTTAGTAAAAGCCTGTGTAGTTTTTCCTTATAATTCTGTTTCTATTGTGTGCTTTCCAAAAGTCTAGCAATGGGTTTACTCTGCTTCCTCTAGAACTATGTCAGCCCAGATTAAGAACACCAGAAAGATTAGATTTAGATAGTTCCTTCTCAGTTGCCATTCTGTTGTTCTCCAGTGAGCAGGGTCAAAACTCATTCTTAAAAAATGATGGGAAAGTTCAAGCATATTTTTAGAAAGCACTTAGGGCAGACTACTGTATTGACAAATTTTCACTGGACATCATATAAATCATCTCCTGCAATCAGAGATATACTTAGCCATTAGTTCTACTGCAGAAAAAAAAAATAATGTCATAAGATGTCAGAGAAAGTAAATGACAGATCACAGCTGAGAATTTTTAATCTGATAAAATAGCTGTCCAAATGAATGGGAGGAAAATTATGTACTGTTATTCATTTTCAAACAGAATATAAAGTTCTAGTGACACCAGTCATAAGTTAACTGGACATATTACAACTGTGGATATTTGCTTAAGTAGGATTTTTTTAGTTGCCACTGAAGGTTTCAGATTTTTTTATTCAAGTGCGGTTTGATAACACAGAGTACGGAAGGGAAAAACTGGTAAATATAGTGTGTATATATTCTGTAAAAAAAAAGAAACAACCGAAACAGAGTTGGAGTCTTTCTACTGCAGGACTTCTATTTGGCTGTGTTTGACCCTCCATCCCTATTTTGGTTAATTTTTTTTACTCACTTAACAGCATTCTATAGTTCTTGTCATCTAATCAGTAGGCTATTGAGGGTCAGGTCCCCCAATAACAAGTTAAAATAAATTTTTACCTTAAGATAAATAAATTTTAAAAAATAAAAATAAAGGAATAAATCTGGAAAACAGGGAAGAAATGTTAAGGAAAAGGACTACAAGAATTTCCAAAGCTGAACTGACTAAAATAATTGGGAAATCACCTTCCAATTTCCCTTTTCCCATTCCCAGTTTTCTAAAGTTATTTAAGCTGTGTGTCATTCTGCCACATTCTGTTCTGAAGGTGACTGGATTTTAGTCAGTTTGAATAATAATATTTTGCTTTCTTCAATTATATTTGCATTAATTGACTAATATGGATACATAGCAGTTTCAAAAGGATTATCCATATACATATATATATGAATAGGAAACACCATTGAAGTGCCTAGTTAAAATTCTGTTCATTTTCAAAGATTTAGAATTTGACTCATAACTCATGTTCTTAATATCCTTTCCTTTTGTATCTCCTATGATTTTTTTTTGCCATTTCTCTTGCTGCCAGTAGGACACTTCCTAAAACCACTTACAAACAGAAAGTGTGGAGAGATAAAGCAAAAATATAAAAACAAGAAAAAAAATAGCAACAAAAATTACTAAATCTTTAAATATTTTTAAGGACAACTCTGCAATTGAGTCAAGAGAAGACCAAAAACTTTACTAATGAACTTAAAATTCTCTGCAGATTAAAAAAAAATAGTCATAATAATAATAGATGAGGAGTTAAAGGATATTAAACACGGCTCAAAAAGTTTAGCCATAAAAGATAAAAGCAACAGTTACTCAAGTTGCCTGACATAATTTCTTGCATGTAGTAATAGCATCGCTCCTCGTAATATCTTATTCTTGAGAGCTGGCACATGCTGATAAGGTTGAAGACTGAGCTTTTCTCAGATTTAGGTTTTCTCCTAGCCTCTCCTAGCCCCATCCCCTCCCCTCCCTCCCCATTTCCTGTCATTTGCAGCTGTTTTGAAGAATTTTGTTATCAGCTTCATGGGGAAACAAACATACTTTAGGTTGGCTATTTAAATTCCTCTCATCATTTCTCCCTGTGAAAAAAATAATAATAACCAAAAAAATATTAAAACTTGGGACTGTGAGCCAGTGTCAGCTTTCATTTTCTTCATCCATTTTTTGGTGGTTTTCTCCCTCCTCTTATTTTACTTTCCCAGATTGCAGGCTGCTTATATTGAAGAATAAAGTAATGGCTTCAGTGATATCCTTCAGCATCTCTCCAGGTGCTCACAAAACAATTACATACATATCAACACCCTTTATTTCTTGTTGCCCTAATAATAATAGTAATAATAATAATAATGACATTAAGCCATACAGTGATGCACATGATGTTAGTTTTTGATGGATGGTATCCTCCATGTGATCATCCAGAGACCTTACTAACTTATTTCAATTAGCAAGTCAAGCATAAATTTGAAATATTGCCAAGGCAGAGACAGAGAAAATGCAAAACCAAAGTTTTCTTTCTTAGGTGGGATTAGATTGAGACAATAATGAAGCTGCCAAAGTAATCTGAGTGCTGTAGTCAGAAGACGTGATGCGCTTCCTGGTTGACTGATTTTCTATTGGTAGACTGTCATAATTTATAAAACATAATCCATAGAGCTATGAGAACAAAAGAAGGTCTGGAGGGGCCTATATAGATAAGAGAACACAGGAAGATCTCTGCTAAGTATGAATACTGTCGTGGGGTCGTTCAACACCACTGAATTTTGGATGTCTCAAATTCTTTCATAACTTAACCAAGTCTGATCTTTTTAAGGAAGAAGCAGGGGACTAATGAGGTTTTACTAACAATGGTTAAGGACTGTTAGTTATACCTAGAAATGCCACATCTTCTGCAAAACCATAGAACAACTGTAATTTTTTTTTCTGATAAAATAGCTAAGTACACAAGGGCATTTCACATTTTTGTCTGGTTTTTATCCTGCTTTTCCCATACACATTAGCACTATTCTCTTCTGGGTATTTAAGGGGAAGTAGATAAGTGGAGTGAGGTGCTCTCACCTTTTAAGTACATGTGACAGAATGCAAAATAATTACTGTGAGAGATGACCTTCCTTTTGGAAACTTTTTGTCATGTTAATGATTTGTCTGTGTTTTATATGGGTAGTAAAAATACTGTAGAGAAAAAAACATACAAACACAAATAGGTTTTTGCTTAGATCCACTGTAAATTTTCTCCAATGCTAGAGAAATTTTTGTGATGTCAGCTGAAATCAGTGAAGCCGAAAGCACAATTTCCCTTCTGCTCAGGTACAGTACCACTAACTTGGCCAGCATGAATTGCACATCTTGTCCTCATGTGACTCATATTTTCTGTTGTTATAAATACTTTGTTTTTATCTGGTTGGCAGAGAAACATGCTGCTTGTTAGATAACAAATCATCAATAATATGCCTTGTGCATTTCTTTGTGGGAAAAATCAGTTTGTAGGCGGAGAAGAGGGGAGAATTTTGTTATCATTTTTTTGTCTCTATTAATTTTATATATTCCAGAAATTTTGCTCTGCAAAGGCAAAATAACACATTGAAAAAATCTGTAAAACTTGTGTTCTTGGGATTTTTTCCTATGGTCTTAGATTTATGTCTGATTTGCTCTACATTTATAGTCAAATTCATACCATTTAAAGCAGTAAAATGTTGAAAGGTGAGACAATGTACAATGGGTCTTAGGGTTAGGACTTTATTAAAACCATAACTTACAGTTACTAGCAAGACTCTGTCCAGGAAAAATTGGAAAAAAAATTTTTTTTTTTTTTTTTTGCATTTATATAAATGAGTATCTCTAGTAATCCTAAAAATAAGCCATAAGTAATTCTCAATCTGGTCATTCAACCTCTAGTAACAAATGTGTGCATATTATATGCCTACCAGATACCTGTCACCTAGCACCTGCTAAATTCATAATAAAACACTGGTGTTCTATACCTTAGTCTGATATTAATAGACTGTGGAATCTTAGACAAATCCCATGACTACTTGTGCTTTGTTTCCACAGCAAATCTTTGCCTTTGGTCTCTAATTAGAGAGGACTTCTGGTGTGGGGATGGCAAACTACTTCCTTTGTATAGAACCTTCCAAACCTGAAGCTATAAGAAAGAATTAACAGAGACAGGATATACTTTTAGAAAGCATCTCAGTTCTAAGCAGATGTACATTTTGGTTGTATTTAGCCATGTATACATTAGGTATATGTTTTATCTTGATTGTTCTCAAAAGTTTATGAGAAAGTTATTATTGCTTTTTTTGGTTTTATTCTGCACCATGATTTACAGAGAAGTAAATAGCCTTTTAGAGCTTTTTAAAAAACTCTTTTAGAGCTTTTTCAATGCTGCTAGATGGTGAGAAGATAGGCATCTATGGAAAATCTCCTTAACTGTTTGCTTTTTAGATGTTTTATCTGGGTATTGACATGTGGACACTGAAAGGGTCATCTTAGAAACAGGACCAGTATAAAAAGGCACATTGTTTAAAAGGATATAGGAACTAAAATTGGTATAGGGCTATTTATATAGTCCTCCAACCATCAGCTTTTAACTGGACATCCTCAGCATCCTGAAGGAATTCCAGGATGTCTACAGGAACATGTGGGACTTGCTAAAAGGGGTCTTTCGGTTGTGGGAAACCTATCAAATATCTACTAAAGTCAGCTTGAATCTACTGTACCAAATAAAATAAAAGCTAAACTTTCTCTTTGTATTCCTCAACTTTTTTTGAAACTCAAGTTTACAGAGACACATCAGGAGCTAACATTGAAAACAGCAGTAATAAAAGAAACTCGAGTAATTTACAGAAGGTACACATCTTAAATACACATTTGGAAGATAGGAAAAAGCTAGGCCAAGGATTTGCTTCCATCAGGAAGTGTTTGAAGGAAGCCATTGATCAGTGACTGTGTCATAGAAGAAAAATGTAGAAGCATACAGAATTTTTTTCAAAACTCTCATCCAAAGTTGAAATATATTTTTCAATTGCTTTTTTTTGTTAAAGAAAGTGACAAATTGGATGCTCTGCTTCTTTCTGTAGGACTTTGGAAATCTTTGCAGAAGAGGAACTTCGGACTCATGTTTCCAAGCCACATTTGAGTCTTCTTTGCATGCAAATACACCTATGAGATAAACTGACATCCATTTTCTTCGTATTTTCCATTCAGTTTAATCACAATGAGAAACCAAGGCTTCATAATGCTCTGTCATAAAGAAATACTGAACTTAGAAAAACTTTTTGGTTTTACCACAACTTTGTCCAAGGATGAGTACAAAGAGTAGAGAGGCTGGTGACACCAGAACACCACCTAATTCAGTGATAATGTTCTCTTTTCACATTGCTTTCTTTCCAATGTTGTCAAGGTAAGACTTCACCAGAAGATTTTTTTTTTTTACTCAGTCATTTGTCTTTTCTATGCAGCAAGACAGCTGAGTGACAGCATTATTTAGACGTGTGACAAGATCGCATGTGGTATTACCAGTGTCTTGCTAACACAGAAGTAGTCCATAGTGTCTTGCAATTTCTTCCACACGGTTGTGCAGTGTACTGAGTAAGAGCAGATGAAGAAAAAGGAAAACAGAAAGCTTAATTTGGCTCCAGAAAGGCAAGGTTTTGAGCAAAGAAAAAAGTTCCTTAAATTCCCAGGAAAAAAAATAGAAAAGCACTCACTCTCAATAAGACTGCAGTCAAAGTTATATTTTAGATAGTAGATAGAATTCATACATATTTTACTTTTAGTATAAACTAATCTATCTCTCCATTCAAACAGTTACCTATATATCAGGTAAATATGCATTTGTGACCATGCATACACTTATTGGCTCTTCTGTCTTCCTGTTGGGGCAACTCAGCCTACTCTTGGGCTGAGACCATCAAATGCCAGTCAAACCAGGGCCATCCACTGGGTGGATTTCCCCGCCCAGGATAGTGGGTTGGAAGGCAGACCAGAAGAGATCACTGAGGTCTAGGTTACCTCCCCCGGGTGGCTCCCAATCCCAAGTTACCTCCCCCTGTTCCAGAAAGTTCTCCCTTTCTTCGTTGTTAATTGGTTCCCTGTTGTGACTCCTGCCTCCCTGTTTTCCCCATTTGTTCTGAAAAATTGAATCCTCCCCTCTGCCTGTACCCCATTGGTTGTTTCCCCTTTCCCCGCCTTGCTCCGCCCCCCCCATAAAAGGCTCTTGTTCGGCTCGGGGTTGTTTCTGGTCCCTGGACCCGCTGGCAAATAAACTTGCTGGAGCCCACACCAGAGGCCCCTGTCACCTTCTTTGCTTCCGGGCTGACACAGACCTAATCCATCGGCCGCCCGACGTGCCTCCTCTGAAGAGGAGCCAGCGCACGCATCCATCTCGCACCCATCCCACTGAGCCGTCCAGCGAGGACATTGTGGAGGCTAACGCTGCATCCCCTCTGCCCGAGGGCACGCCGAGGCTTGTGATAACAAGCCCCTGGTTGTGTTATCTTCCTTCCTTTTTGAATAGACTGACACTGCAGGAATTTGCTCAATGAAATGTTAAGAATAGTAGAAATAAGCACTGTGAGCTATTTCCTGGTTCTTCTCAATATTTGCAAATTGTCTTTGTAGTATCTTGTACATGATATTTAACTTAACCCTGTTACTCAATACTTAGCTTTCAAGTTTCACCTCCATACTAATTCAAGGTGCCTGTTTCAGCACAAACTTCTGTTTATGAAACATCTCAGTGTCACAATTTTGGAGACAGACAAGCGACAAGACACATTGGGTTCATGCACAGCAGCTAACTTTTATTGAGTTTTCTTCCACTTACATAGATCTGAAGGTCCATGCAGTCGATCCCTTTTGGCTGAGCCAGTTGCCACCTGGCCAACCAGCCAAGCTGCTTTCGTCCCCAATGGCCTGGGGCTGCTCTCCAACAGTCCACACTGGTTGGATTACATAACCTACCAGTCAGGGTACTTACGTAATTTCAGTTATGTCTTCATTATTTCAGTTATAAAAGAGGGAGTTATAAAATGGGATTAATTATTATTGTGAGGCCTTCAGGCCAGCTGCTGACCACCACTATCCCAGCAGAAAATTTTCCTCTTTGCATTTTACATTTTTCAGTGTCTGATAAAATCTTTTGCCTTTTTTTTTAATTTTTAAAAAATCCATCTGGATGATGACCCCTTTTTGCTGGATATGCCATGCAGAGTTTCTATCTGCAAAAAAACAAAGTCTGAATTATATGATATTTTCTCTCTATAAACTTTAATCAGCAGATCTGATAGGTTCCCTCTGTTTATCTTAAGAGCTCAAACATGAACATGTGCTTCTCATTTGCAATAACATATAGTAGTAAGAGTGCTCCTTTCTACAATGAAAAGGCAAAAATAAAAAGTATTCAAAACTGGGACACTGAAAATTCAAATCATTGTAGGAGGTTTGCTGAATCACAGAGGGAAAAAGATGTAACAGAAGATTTAGAGTTGGATCCATTTATTAAATATATGGCAAACAGGATTCTGCTGCTTAAGAAATGTTGACTTGTTAATCTTGCTATAAGAATGCTGAGGAGGCTGAGGAAAGGCCAGGTGTGCTTTAATTCTCAGGCTCCTCAGGGAAATGCTCTCAATGTGTTTATTAAGATGTGTGGGTAACAGCATTTAATAAACTGTTTTCAAACATTAAAGATGTTTGCTTATCTGAGACTGAAAGGGGGAGGGAGAGACAAGTAGTCTTTCCTCTCATTTTAATGGCTTTATGAAAGGAAATTACTTGTGACAGGGGTTGGAAGAGAGACACTGCTGAAATGTGCCACCGCTCATCAAACCCAGGTTGGGGTATATGGGCTGTGGTTAGCACACTCTCACAGTCCTGGAAGATTTTTGCAATAATTAGGAACAAATTTCATTTCACAGGAAGCATGGGACAGGATAAACTGTCTATGTGTTATTACTCCAAATGTGCCCCTTTCACTTGCAGCCTTTAGTCTCTGTGCCAGGACTTCCAACGAGGTGCTACTTACACTTTTTGGTTTTCTTGTGCACTGCTCATGTGATGTGAGCGCTGGCTTGCTAGTAGTTGGGATCAGCAGCTGTGGCATTCATTTATTTCCTCTAAACTAACAAATGGTTAATAACTGCTAGCTGACACCATCTGGACTGACTTTAAACCAGTGCTGTAAAGAAGGTTACCTATTCTACAATGACATTTCCAAACGATTCAGGATAAGGAAGAGGTCAGGACAAGAAAGTTAAAAATTATCAGATGTTGTGCAGTAAGCAATTAGTAACATAACACCATTCATTTGTGATAATGGTATTAATATGGGCATTCAGTATTTGGGCTGAGTTTTAGTCTTAAGTGAAAACTAATTTGGCCACTGGGATAAGTTGTCACAGCTGCACTAAGATCACTGGAGGTTTAGGAGCTGGGAGGAAAAGTGAATCCACTTCTTTTCTTTGGTGATTTTGGTCTTAGGTCATAACACATGCTTTCTAAAACTAATAACATATGGCAGACTAGGCATGTTAATGGCTACAGTTTTGGTGGAGTTCTTATGAATACAATTAGCTAAATAGTCACCCAGATGCATGTCGACATGTGAACACCACAGGCACATCAGGACCAGCTAAGCTGTGCAGATTTGCATGCCCAAGTATTTACATTATAGCTCTCTTAACGTCCATCTACCCAAATCCCTGAGATAGGGGAGTCAGTAAAAGAGGGAAGCTGGAGGTATTTGCACAGCTGAAGGTATTTGCTTTGATTGGGGAAACTAACTCTTTTGTTTGTCCCTTCACTGCTAAAGGAAAATCTTCTATGCAGTTTAAAATAATTTCAAGAAAAGAACAAGATTTTTTTAATTACTCCTTCTTTTCATACATTGCATCAGACTATCTGATTTAAATTAGATTCAATCCTACATTTTTCACTATTTATTTATTTATGTTTTGTAAGTGCCATCTCAAAGGGATTCTGGACAGCTAGCATTTGACATAAATATGATTTGACAGGTTGAAATAAATACTGAAAGGCTTGTATGCCCAAATGGACCATATGTTTCACATATTGGACCACATACCCAGCCCTCATACATGAGTGTGCCATAGGCAAGTATTAATTCTGCTCCTGCTCTGGGGAGGACAGCTCCAGATAAATGTATAAAATTCTTTATCTGTATTTTTTCTGAAAATTTAAAACATCTTGTTCATAAGTTAGAAAAAAAATCCATAAGAGCAGTAGAGCAGTAGAAGGAATAATAATAATTTACTAATGCTCCTATAGTCACTTCACTATAACACAATATCTTGCCATCATATTTAATACATGGATTGGAACTCAGCATTCTTTCTGTCCTTGCAGTAAATGCAGACTTGTGTAGATTTCTTTCACAGCTGATTTTTAGTTGAACTCTGTAAGGAAGACAAGCTAAGAAATCCATTAAAGCCTCAGGCTACACTCCATGTTTGATCATACTGGATACTTTTAAACTGAAGATTATTCCCTTTTGAAAAGAGAAATACAACCATTGCCAATAAGCATTGTTTACCTCTATCTTGAAAATATTCTTACTCTGTGGCTTCTTGATGTCTGAGTATTTATGAAGAAATTTATTATTATCTATCATGTATTATTTTTAATAGTGATACGTGAGTTTCTCATATGAAATGTATTTATGTTATCTTCCTTCAACTATTTAGAAGTAAAATGCTTTGTCTGAACTAATAGAATAAAATAGGCATCCTCAGGTGCAGATTCATTCTAGTTAATATAGACAATGGTTGCAGTGGGCAAAATACATTTTAGATTTTGTATTGCTCAATTTCCTCTAGTTCTATGTTTAATAACCTTAAATCCAGTTGAACTAGTAGAAAGGGGTTTCTCACAGGTCTTGTGAGTCAACCCTGGGAGGCAACTAAAGCTAACATAGCATTTTGTTCAATCCCCCTAGCTGGATGGAAGAGAGTATCAGAAAGGTAAAAGTGAAAAAAACAATAGGTTGAGATAAAGACAGTTTATAAGTAACTAAAAGCTGCACACACGAGCAAAAAAAATAAGGAATTTGTTAACTACTGCCCATTGGCAGGCAGGTGTTCAGACATCCCCAGGAAAACAGGGTTCCATCAGGCATGACAACTGCTTGGGAAGAAAAATGTAACTCCAGTTGTGTGTGTCATCTTCTCTCCTTCTTCCCTGCAGTTTTTATAGTAGAGCATGATACCCTATGTAATGGAATATCCCTTTGGTCAGTTGGGATCATTTGTCTTGGATGTCTGCTTCCAAACTCTTGTGCACCCCAGCCTACTTGTTGAAGGGGTGGTGTAAGGAGCAGAAAAGTCCTTGACATTATTTAAGCATTGCTCAGTGATGACCAATACATCACATCCCTGTGTTATCAACACTGCTTCCAACATAAATCCAAAACACAAAAATTTTCTCTCTACAGTCAACAGCATCTCTGAAGTCCTATTGTATCACCTGTCTCATGTGTATACGCTTCCCTTTTCCACCTTAGTTCTAGAAGATCCCTGCTCAGCAATCCTTCCATCTGCTCTGCTCGTTTGACTTCTGACATTTTGGAGTTTCCTGCTCCTGCTCACTTAAAAGATGCATCTTAAGAAGTGACTGGCATTCATGGACCCCAATACCTTCAAAAGCAGGGGACCTTACTAATTAACTCCTTCAGCAGACTGAATTCTGCTCTTCCCATATCCAGAGTTGAAGTTTTGCTGGCAGTTTTTCTCCTATTGCCAACGACTTGAAATTCAACAGGTTTGTGGTCACCGTGACCAAGGTAGCCATAGACTACCATGTCACCCACAAGTCCCTTTCTGTTTTCAAAAAACAAATCCAGAAGGGCACCTTTCCTAGTCAGCTCCCTTAACACCTGTACCAATAACTTATCTTCAACACGCTTCAGATATTTCCTGGACGTGTTTGTGTCTGCTGTATGATATTCTGAGCTGATATTTTGGAAATTAAATTGCCCATAAAGACAAGAACAGATAATCAAGACATATCTCTTTATTTCTTGTAGAATAATACAGCATACTTTAAGGAATTCTGGATGGTTAGTTTTTCTGAAACTCAGACATTTTCTTGTCTAAGTGGTTTAATACCTATCAAAAAAACCCTATACTATTTAATCTGTTAAATAAAATAAAAAAAATTACTTAAAATTTTAATTAAATAAAATTAAAAAAATAATTTTGACACTGTCAAGTGGAAAGTTTCAAATTCTGAGGTTTTTTTTTTTTTTTTTAATTTTGGATACTTAAAACCAACACTTTGTGTAAGATTCAGATACTTGTAGCAAATGAAGCAAAAAACAATGGTTGAAAATAATCTTTTGCCTCAAAAAAATTTTACTGTACTTCATTTGACCTTGGATTTATTTGTCCGTAGACAATACACTCTATAGATATATTTGTGACATTACAGTGTAAATGTAGATCCTCCAGTTTCTAACATAGCTGCATTTTATTTAGCTACAACTAGATTTTGTGTTTCAGTCACTTTGTGATGTGTCTTGGTCCCTAGATCCATGAATAATTCAAATTATTCAGGCTATATGTGCAGTCATAATGTGCTTCAGCAAGGCAAACCAGGTGATGGGAAACGTGGCAGAGTGTAATATGGGCATACATTCACACTAGTTGAGAAGTTCCCATGATGCCTTATATTTTTCTCATTTTGCCTTATTTTTCTCTCTCCTCTACTTCTAGAGAGAAACTAATATGAATGGAAGAAGGAAATAGTACTTCCTAGTGCTTCAGACTGTATATTCTCCCTTATTAATAGTAAAACTGAAGAGATTTGCAGTTGATTTGCAGTTAATGGTTTGATTCATGCTTTTGTAAGAATCATATAGCACAAAATTTGGTGGTTTTTTTCAGCATTACTTATTTTAATATTTCCCACAATTTCCTTTGCATGAACATGGAACTTTGTGTGGCAGCACAGGTTGCATATAACAAATTAGAAGACTTGGAAGAGCTGGTTAAAAGAGTTTATATTTTATTTTATTTTAACTTTGTGCTCATATCATGATAAAATGAACTTACTGGTCTTTGTTCTACTTTTATTTTCCTGCACAAACCACTGAAACATTTTTCTTTGGGAATTTAACAAGGTACAAAAGAACACAAAAATAAACACCATACGGAAGTGAAAATAGCAAAATAGACCCAAATTTTTCATTAGCAGAAAAATTTTGTCAGTATAAAATAAATTTAAGATACCTACCCATTAACCTGACCAGCAGTTTTCAGTTAATTGTACTTACCTAAAAAGCCAATCCATTCTGTCTATACATAGTAGCTATTCTTCACCTCCTCCTACTGATGCTCCCTGACTCAGACACTTCACAATTAACTGCTCCTTCCTGGCCTCTATTGGTCTATGAGTCAAAAGTCCATTTGTGGTATTAAAATCATGTACAGAAAATGCCTCTCACAGAAGCTGTACCTATAATTTGTTAGTAAACCATTTCTTTTTGTAGCAAGCCCTACAGAAAGAAACCTACGCCCCAGAAAAATAGCTGGCAGAAGCATCTAGTATTTTGAACCAGTGTTGTTTGCCTCCATCCCTTGCAGTCTTCCTCAGCAGCATATTTAAGGTCACAGAGTATGTTATTAAGTACTTGTGAATCAACTCTTATTGATAACAGTTTTATAGCTACTTCTTATCTTTCTTTTTTTGTTCATTTTCTTCTTCTCTTTTTTCTTTTTTTTTTTCTTTTTTAAAAGAAATGAATGTAGAATTTCAATTCTGGAACTGTGTTATAAGTGGCTAGTCTATCTGACCTATAACATAGATTAATGGGAATTAGCATCTTTTTTATTGGTCTTTTCTTAGACTTATAAAGCTGAAATAACACAAAAACTCGTGGTTGATCTTCTATTAGCAAAGCTGTTAGCCATGATCTGTAGCAATATCATTAGTGTCAGGAGTGAAGGAGTATTCAAATTCCTCAGAAGTCTTTTTCCACCTGGAGGAACATTTTCTTGGAACAAGATAATGCCCTTCAGCCTTGAATTTTCCTGGGAATTCCAGGTATTCTTTCTGACATATTCCAGTAGTTATAGGAATGTGATATATTCTGTTTTTCTGTCACATCAATATCTCTATTATTTGTGCAATAGTCTTTTTTCATATAAATGTACTTCTTTATATATACCTGTTATCTATTATTGTTAAGGGTAAATACTGTTGTCATGGAACAAGTTCTATTTTTGACCAATGGATAAAACACATGATTTCCTGTCTTTTAGACTCCTTCCACCTTTTCCTCGGTCCACTTGACATTTTAATGGTGATTGTGCTGGTTTTGACTGTAATAATTTTCTTCATTGTAACTAGCATGGGCTGTGATTTGCATTTGTGTTGAAAACAGTGTTGATAACACAGGGGTATTTTAGTCACTGCTGAGCAGTGCTTACACAGTATCAAGGCCTTTCCTGCTTCTCACAACGTCTCACCATCGAGGAGTCTGTGAGGGAACATAACCAGACATCTGACCCCAATGGACTCAAGGGAAATTCCATGACTTATGTTATCTCAGCATATAAAGCTGGGCAAAGTAGAGGGAAGAGGGGAACGTTCAGGGTGATGGTGTTTGTCTTCCAAAGTCACCATTATGCGTGATGGAGCTCTGCTTTGCTAGGGATGGCTGAACACCTGACAATGGGGAGCAGTGAAGGAATTCCTTGTTTAGCTTTGCTTGCATGTGTGGTTTTTGCTTTACTTATTAAACTGTCTTTACCTCAACCCATGAGTTTTCTAACTTTTTCTCTTCTGATTCTCTTTTCCATCCCATCTAGACAAAGCATGAGCCAGCAGCTCTGGTGCTTAGTTGCCAGCTAGGGTTAAATGATGATATTTGTGTTACATCTCTTCTGTACCACTGTCCTGTAGCCTGTATTGTCACTGTGTTCTAAATTTCTACTGTGGTTTCTCTTGTGTATTTTATTACATTAAACCACGTTCTCCAGCTATTTCAGTAAGAGTCCATAGTATTTTCTATAATTTCAAAAATTAACTAGGATTTTCTCACCAAGCCTGTTTCTGTTTAAATTTTATTCTCTTCCTCCAAGGGTTTTTCCCCAACACTAGAATTTTTTTTCTTGGGAATTTTTCTATTCATAGCTGTGTTCAAATTATGTCTAATGAAATATCCTTCCCAATTAAAATGTCAAAAGAACTCCAGAAGAATGCCATTAACTTACCGTTATAGAGATAGCTGTCATTAAGCATTCTCTTCTCTACATTCCATTACTCTTTTAAACACTCCATCATTTTTAGTTGAGAATTTTGAGTACATACAGAACTTTATGTGAAAAACCAAACACAAACAAAAAAAATGTTGATAAGTTAGATAAAAAAAAATTATCAGATTACAACTTTTATTTCAATCACCTTTTCCTACAAATGCTTGTGAATTGATAGTTTTCTGTTCTAGTTATTTGAGTCCTGGACTGTACATAGTACAATGTTCATGTACATTGTTCTGGATTGTACATAGTTTTTTCATTTTTAATTGATGCTTCCTTGTATGCATGGGACAAAGCAACTCATTCTGGATATGTGGACACCTATCTGATTTCAAAGACATTGATAAGCTTTTATTCATAAGTACTTAAAAGGGTAGGACTACTTAGAATTCAAGACTTTTTAGACCTGCAAACCATTATTACACCATTCCTATACAATCTTGTATCTGCTTCTAAGAGGATGTAACCACCTGTTATGAAATTTCCAAGGGTGAAAGATCTTATAATAAGTGAAAAAAAATCTTATTTCCTCACTGCACAGCTGTTAAAATCCCTAAAACATTACTTTACCCTGGTCTATCTTAATCCAGTTTTCATCTGAATTTTCCAATCCCAAGAAAACAAGACCAGGTGGCAGATACATGACCAAAGATACTTTAAATTCTGTCATGTAATTAGAGATGTTTTAATACATGTTTTAAAAGATTATTTACAACAGCATAGAATACAATTTAGCAGTGTTTGTTATTTAAAACTTCAGAAGTTAATCAAGTTTTAAGGCTTCTTTCAGAAAGTTACATGACTTCTAAGATGTCAAAATAAATTTGAAACTGAAAGTTTTTCTTTCATGAAGAAAAAAGATAGGTTCTTAAAAGGCCATAATGGTTCTAATTTGTTATATTGTGTTTGCATGGCCAAACTTTGTTAGTGGAGGGTGGCTACAGGGTAGGCTCTTGGAAGGAGTTGCTGGAAGCTTCTTCCATGTACAGCCGAGCCTAATGGCTCCAAAGGCAGACGTGATGCTGGACCAAGTAGAAATGGTGGTAACACCTCTGTGACAACAAATTTAAGAAGAAGAAAATTAAAAGTTAGTGCGCAGATGTTGTAATGGTGACCAGAGAAGAGCAGGGTGACAACATGTGAGAAGAACAGCTCTGCAAACACCAAGGTCAGTGAAGAAGGAGGGGGAGAAGGTGCCCCAGGCACCGGAGCTGGGATTCCTCTTTAGCCCATAGTGCAGACCATGGTGAGGCAGCTGTGCCCCTGCAGCCCATGGGGGTCCATGGCAATGCAGAGATTCATCCACAGCACACAGAGGGGCCCCACACCTGAGCAGGTGGATGCCTGGAGGAGGCTGTGACCCTGTGGGAGGCCTGTGGAGAGAGGGAGCCCACACTGGAGCAGCCTACCCCTGAAGGACTGCACCCCGTGGCAGAATGACCTATGCTGCAGCAGTTTTGGGAGGACTGTTGCCCGTGGAATGGATTCACATTGGAGAAGTTCATGGAGAGCTATCTCCTGTGGGAAGGACCCCACAGCGGAGCAGGGGAAGGACTCCTCTCCCTGAGCAGCAGGAGAAACAACAAGTGATGAACTGACCATAACCCCCATTACCTGTCTCTGCACTGATGGGTGAGTTAGGTAGAGCTGGGAAGGAGAGAGGGGTGAGGGAAGATATTTTTAAGGTCTTGTTTCACTTTTCATTATCCTGCTCTGATTTTGTTAGTAATAAATTCAATTAATATCTCTAGTTTGAGCTTCTTTTCCCATGATGGTATTTGATGAGTGATTTCTCTCTGTCCTTATCTTAAATCATGAACTCTCTATTATATTTTCTCTCCCCTGTCCCTATGGAAGGGAGTGAGAGAGCAGCTCTGGTGGGTGCCTGGTATCCAGTGTCAACCTACTATATTTGTACACATGGTGCTGACCGTATTAACAGATGTGTGTTTCAAATAATTTGTCCATCCATCTTTTCAATAAGTATTTTGAGAATCTCTTTCAAGTACTTTAAATCCTTTCCCTTATCAGTCATGATCACTTAGCCAATACAAAATAAGCTGATGAATGAAAGCAAGGCAGCTCTTATTAATTTTCTTTTTTCTATGCCTCTATGAAATGGCTAGAAGGACTCATAGTTTTGTATTTAATATTTTAATATTGCCAAGTGTGGAAGGGATTAAGCTAGAGCAAGCTTCTTCCAAGAAGCTAAGACAATGATGAAAGCCAATGTCAGTCTATATATAGGCAGTTAAAAACATTTAGAACGTTGATTTTAAATAATAAAATGTTAAATCAATGCAAGAGATCAAAATAAATTGGATATGACTTTTACAGTGGTTGAATATACGATGAATTCCCTAGAACTGAATAGAGTTTGATAACACTGAAGTTAGGAAGAAGCTCTCATTCTGAGATGTGCACACGACATTGGCACTCAAGAACGATTAAGATACTTCTGAACTCTCTAGTATCATCATCATCACCGCCATCATAATCATCATCAATTACTACTTGAAAGGGCCAGTTAGCAGATGCTTTACACAACAAAGTGATAGCAGTGTTGTCTTGGTTTGAAAGACAGGTGTCTGCTAAGGAAGGCAGGAGCCTCCCCTGGAATGAAAATGTAACCCCCTTCCCTCTGAATTGTTATAATTTTGAAATTAAGGGGCTTTCAGGAAAAGATATGAGAAACAGGAATAACAGCTCTTTACTAGTATATATAGCAAGGTAATAATACAGAAACACTGGCTTAACCTGACAGAGTCAGGATATGACCTGACACCCTGCTGGGCAGGGTGGTGGTAGCAGTCCAATTAAGGGGTGGCTGAAGCCCTCTTTGAAGTGATAGATGTTGTTCTGTTGAAGCAGTGATCCTGTAGAAGGGTCTGGTCTCCCTCTGAAGGTCCAGTGGTGGTTATGTAGCTCTTGTCCTCTGGGAACCCAGTAGGTGAGGGCTCATTGTGGTGTTCCAAACCTCAGATTATATCCATATATATACTTGGTTCCTTCCCCTGGGCAGAGCATCTCACAATGGGATGATGTAATTCTATGAGTCATGCAGTGAGGCTGGATGGCCCATTAACAGAAGATATCTCCTGGAGGGAGTTATCAGGGATGTGTCATGGAAGAGACAAAGAATACTGCCCCACCTGGTTTTAGCAGATGGTGATAGAATACATACTTTTGGTTACATCTTACATTGTAACCTAAGACAAGTGTAAAGAGTGGGTTTTGTCCAATTGGAAGGAACTTGCAGATGATACTGCTAATCTTTTGCAGATTATTCTACCAGTTTCCCTTAAATTCTGCTTTCCTTAGTTTAATCCCACAATTCTGCTGCATGTCCTATTAATGGGACCTTATGTCATAGTAATCAGTACTTCCCTGTCTGCCCTCCTCATGCATTCCAGATTCCAACAAGTAATTAAAAGATACTAATAGGATCCATCAATAAGTTGCTGTGTAAGTGATTTATGTTTCCACGCGCAGACGTCTGGAATCATTGAGTTTAGCTGTCTACTAAAGTGTCACAGTAATTCCTGGCAGTTACTGAGCTGCGCAGTGCTTGACAGAGATAGAAGATTCACGCTGTTGAGAATGGCTAGCGGAAGTTCAAAATTTAAAAAATCAGAGCAGGCTTTTCATGACCACAAGCGGTCTGGATTTATGTCCCCCTGTACTCAGCACTGGTGATTCCATGCCTCGAATCCTTCACTACAAGAAGGACATTGATGCAGCTCTGAGCAACCTGGTCTAGTAAAAGGTATCCCTTTCCACAGCACGGGGGGTGGAACTAGATGATTTATAAGATCCATTCCAAGCCAGGCCACTCTATGATTCTATGATTGAGGTTCTGGAGTGTATCCAGGGAAGGGCAAATGAAGCTGGTGAAGGGTCTGGAGCACAAATCTAATGAGAAGCAGCTGAAGGTAGTCCAGGAAAAGGGAGGCTCAAGGGAAACCTTATTACTGTCTGCAAATACCTGAAAGGAGGGTGTGGGTTGGCCTCTTCTCCCAGTGGATAGGAGATAGTAACAGTGGATAGGACAAGAGAAAACAGCCTCAAGTCATGCCAGAGGAGGTTTAGATTGGATATTCGCTAAAATTCCTTCACTGAAAGAGTGATCAGGCATTGGAACAGGTTGCTTAGGGAAGTAGTGGAGTCATCATCCCTGGAAGTGTTCAAAAATCTTAGGGATGTGGCACTTAGGAACATGATTTACTGGTGGATCTGTCAGTATTAGGTTAAGGGTTGGACTTGATATGTTTGGAGGGCTTTTCCAACCTTAATGGTTCTATGATTCTTTCCATCTGTATTATGGATGGCTTTTTATTAACTTTGCTAATGTAGTAAAAACTTTGAGTCATATGTTTAATACTGCTCTGCTGTCATTACCAGCTTTATGAATGTTTAAGAAACCTCTATTTAGTTTTAAATCTTAGAACTGATTGTAAACAGAATATGTTTCATTTTTTATATATCTCAATTTGATGGTTAGCGAACACTATATTGTAGTTTCATGAATTATATGTAATATTAAACATTTCAGTTGTCTGAATATGTCTGTGTATGAATCATAGAAAATCAGATTTAGCAGGGCATGAATCAAGAAAGAATTAAAAAGGAAATTCTGAGGCTCATGATAATAATAATAAGTACACAATTTCCTGGGGGAAAAAAAGACCTTTTTTTCCTAAATTACAAACATGACCCTAAAAATTTCTATATTTGAAATTTGAAAAATACTTTCAACAACACTTTTTATTTAACACTTGATGAAAAATGAAAGAAAATGAGGAAGAGAATATTAAAAATTTAGTCATAAATGCTAAAGAAGCATAGATCAAAATAAAGCAGAGAAATAAGATACAGAAGATGGAAAATATCAACAAACAATATTAAATTAACACAGTTGTGAAACAGTGATCACTTTTAAAAAGAAACATCTCTGATTCTTGTGCATGAGAACCATGCCAAAATATCTTTCTTTTTCAAAGAACTGTTTCTCTTTTGAAGTGCAAGCCTCTTAAATTGATTCTGTTTTGATGGGGTTTTTTGTTGTTTTTGTTTGTTCGTTTGTGTGTTTGTTTGGTTTTTTCCTGGGATGTCCATGAAGTCTATGAGTTGATTTTAAAGGCTTTTTAAATATTTTGCTTTGTTTTGGAACGTCAAGTTTTGAAAAGCAGGTTATGGCAGTTCTTTGTAGAGTGAGTCTGCTCAATGGAGCAGTGCTTATGTTGTGACTAGCCCAGGTGGCAGTGTTTGGGGTTGAAGTCTCGTGTTGAAGTTGACAGCTCTGAGGAATTCATTAAGCTACTGGAATACATTGCATGGGGTGGTGGAATAAGAAGATAAATGAACACAGGAGTCTCTTAGAAAGAACATAAGGAACTTAAAAGTCTGAATCTGTAAAATATAAAAATAACAAAACAATAATGTCAATTAATAGTATCTATTAATGCAAAAAATAGAAAATTGATGATCTGTTAATGGACTATATAAGTAAACTTATGTTTAACGGAATATTCAAAGCCAAAGAGGTTAGAGGACAAAGAGGTTTTTATCTCCTACAAGCCATAAAAAGCTAGAAAAACACGTGATTATTTCCCACTTGGCTAAATAAAGAAAGACTAGAGACATTAAGGCTGTTCATGTTCATAATATTTTCATTAACAGTGGGGAATTTGTTTCATTTGATTTCTCAAAAAATGCAATTTAAGACCATTTCTTTCATGCATATGTCACATGCTGGCTTCAAAGGGAAAGGAACAAAGAGATCCAGACATGTTCTATTCTTTAAATTTTGTTCATTTCTCTTTTTTTTCTTCTCTGGCCACAGATATTTTTATACATGGTTATTTTCTTTCCTATGTTGTTGTTATCTGATAGTTCATTATTTATTTTTGATATCACTTTTTGAGATCAGTGTTGAACATACAATTTAAAATTTACAGGTATTAAAGACTGAAAACAGTTTTACATATCCTATACTGAATATGGTTTCATGTTATGGGTTTTTTTCAGGCCTCTGGGCTATTTTGAAAGTCTATAAAAACCTTACAATAGCCATTTCCCATGAGTTTTCTCAGAGAATGAGTCCCTGAGCCAAGCAAATGTCCAGAGTTCAAGAGATTAATTAGCACTGATGACTTAGAGGTGGATCAGACAGTAAGTACTATACAGGAGTTAATTATGTACACCCTGGCTTAGGTGAGCTCATCAACTTGAAGGAGATAGAAGTTTCCCTTGAAAGCCACTGAATTGTACTGAACATAAGCTAATACAGCTCTTTCAGGAAAGTTCAACTGCTGAGTCTAGTTATGCCCAGGCCTCCCAAAGCAGTTTCCTTAAGAACCAAAATGAACAAAGGTCTGCTGAGTAGGAGCCAAAATGAGTGATGAGGAAGAGAAACAGAATGGTTGCTTTGTTTCCTGTTGTCTGTTGTTCACAGGTTAAAAGCTTCAGAATAGGATGGTGGCCAGAAAACAGTGTTTTGAGTTGTTTTGGTTGAACTGGAAAACAAGCAAACAGCTGAACCTGCAGAGGGATTTAGGGTTTCTTCTGTATTTACATCTAGATGCATGCTTAGTCTAGTCTCTAAAAGGGCAATATCAGAAATCTAAATTGGGCATAAGAGTATATTTAGGGTTTTAAAATTCCAAAACATTTGGATAGGTGCGTGCAAACAAAATTATATAAGATACCCTAGCAAGACCAAAGAAATGTAAACTAGTAAATGAGACTACAAAGAACTGTACATTGGAAGTATTATGACGTCTCTCATCCAGAGAAGCTGTTGAATAAGATATCCAGAGTAGTTTAGAAGGAAGAATATTCCCATATCAAGAATATTTTCAAGGAGTATTTAATTATAAAGCAACTGTCTACAAGAGACATATTTCAGTTTGATTAAATAGTATTTTTAACAACATGATCCTATTTTCAAACCAGGACACCTTCTCATATTTTTCCCCTTTCTACACTTCCAGCAGGTATGTGTTGTTTATTATTATTGTTGTTGTTATCATCATTATTATAACTATCATCATTATTATTAAAATGTTTCTTTATAGACAGTGGTTCTGCCTGCGCCTGTTTTCTTTTAATGGTAGTAAACTATTCTCAGTTTTTGGAAGAGCTGAGACATTTCTCTTGTCACATACACACACTAGGAACTTCACAGCCCAAAGAAAGAAAGACTTTTCAGAGTACAGTAAGTACTTACTCAGTTTGCATGTGTGCCTTTCAAGGACTGTTTAGACAACTATTTAATTCCCCTAGAAGCATTGAATTGGAATAAGGTTTTCCCATTCAAGAACAATGTTAAGGTTGACCAACATTGTTACATCACCAGTTTCAGGGGTGATTTTTAACAGAATGTATATTTCTGAGGCTATTTATAAATAGATATAGATAAATCAGAGTATATATAGCTATATAGAGCTTCAGGGGAATCAGGTAGGAGTTTGAATTCTAGTTGTATGAGAAGAAAAAAAGTAATAAGAATGATAGGCTTTTTGTGTTGGGTTTGTATTTTTTTGGTGTATTTTTTTTTTTTTTTGTATCAGCTCACCAGCCTGCTAATCTGAGCTCTTGTGGCCATTAGAGCATTAAACCTACCAGTGAATGACAAACAGGGTGTTACAGAATAATTTCAAAACAAACTAAAGTTTGGTTTAAAGGCTTTAGTGAAGGTATACTTTAATGTTAGCATACTAATAAAGACATTTTAAAAACTGAGAAGACAGGCAAGATCCAGGAACAAACAATTTTGTCTTCCAGAAATATCTGATTTCTCGATCAAGGTAAGATGTACTTTATTGATGTTCATTGATTATATTGTAGTTGGAATCTCCACACTGCGGGTTAGCTCTCTGCTCCCAGAGCTACAGGCTCAGCAAGGGAAAGGAGCTGTCATGACTGGCACACTTTTGCTCTTTCCAGAAAGTGGAATAAAAAAGGCCAGTTTGTCTTGATATATCTTAGGCAATTACCCAAGTGCTGAATTGTCATTCAAAATAACAATATTTGCTAACTTAAAAGGTCTATAGTTTTAAAAGATGAGCAATTTCTGTGGAAAAGGATATCAGAACCTGAAATAGAAATGTTTTATGCATTGACAGCTCTTTCTTGATTTTTTTCCCCCAGTTAATTCAGTGACATTAGGCCACATCTATCTGACTCCCTTCCTTTTCTCCTTTTTGTTTCATCTCCCTCTAAATTTAGCAATTACGTGAAAACAACCACGAGCGCTTTGCTTACAGGGCTGGAATTACCAGAGGGGCTCCTGAGGGTTTTCCATCATCTTGCCCTCTAGATCCCATTAAAGAGGAGCTGCACAGCATATGTCCCTCAAACCTCCTCAAAATGTATCTGGAGCTGTATCCTTTGATTTCAAGGCTGTTGTGAATTTTATCATAAGAAATCAGATAAATACAGCTTGAGATTCTTGTCTTTTGGCAAAGTTTTTATATCTCGCTGGTGCTCTACATTTAGGGTGGGGCTGAAAACAAGGGAAAAGAAACCCAAAACATGATAAGTCTAACCAGCTGTTCCAGGGGGCGGAGGTGGAGAGGGCTGGGGGTGTGTGAGGTGGTGAATCCTTTGCTGACCCCACAGGCAATTAGCTTACAATGGTTAGTCAGGCGCTTCATTAGTTTCTCTCTGCTAGACAATGTTGCTGCCTTCTCAACAAGCCCACACACCATGTGTTCTAATTAGCTAATTACTACTATATTTCTATCTTATCCTATTCCACAAATGATATTAGAAAGTAGATAATGCCACAAATCTTCAAACCAACTTTCACAATCAAACAGTCTGTTCAAATTCTGCTTTGGGTTTCATATAAGTACAAAGGCCACTTTACTTTGTATACATTCCTACATTACATCTGACAAGTACTTCATTATGCTGACACATTTCAATTGGTAATTTTGACACAGGTGATCAAAAGACTTATTTAGAAACTGAAACTGAAATTTTTAAATCTCCAGGGCAGCGTGGATCCAGGTGGTGAGGAACTCAGCCACTATTTTATCCCTATTTTCATTCCTCAGGGTTCAGTTTAGACAATTCTCAGGGATCTGTTTTAAATACTACTAGGCAAAAATTGGTGAATTTTTATTTGTGTTTATTTTTATGCATTTTAGTCTCAGGTTTTATACTGTGCACTGGCTTATTGTTTAGTTTCAGCCACAGAACGCTTAAGGTTTTGGTGTTTCTTTTAATGGGACATCAATTCTGTAAAATTCTGTATTTCATGTAATTTATTCATACACAAGCAGTATAGAAAATGCAACATTTTTTTTTATCATTCAAGTACTTCTACCTACTTTTATTTTGTTTACATATCTATCTTTTTAATGCTGAAACAGTTCTTCCTGCCTGATTTCAGTGAAATATATATTGACACATTACTCCTTTTTGCACCTCAGGATCTACTCTGATTAAGATCAGTTCATGCTAGAGAAGGACAACTCTCAAAAGGTTCAAATCAGATCAATCATGCATTTTTTAATGCTTACACAAATATTAGCTATTCAAAAATAAAACCTGTCTGGCAGTTTCAGAAGCAAAAATTTTCTCATGAGAATTTTTGGTATTTCTAACTCTATTTGCAGCCAAAAATGCTGTAAATTCTCACTTTTAGTTAACATTTACTTGCAATTCTTTACACCCCAACATTTTAGAAATTCTAAAAAGGAAGTTGATAAGAAATTGCTCACATATTTGAAAGCTTTCTTCAAAATGGCAGTAGCTGTTCTAAGTTTTGGGGGGGGGGGTTGTTGTTTTTTTGGGGTTTTTTTTTCCTATGATGAATTTTTTCCAGGAACAATTTTGTTTCCAATTCTGCCTTACTGGTTTTCTACCCTCTTGTGTTTACAATCAGCTTGGTCTACTGAACACACCCTTACAGATATTCGTAGTCTATATCAGAATTAATTCTTACTATTTTTTAAAGCAATATCTAGCTATTTTTAGTGATTAAAACCGTTGGAATTAGGTTAGTTCAAAACGTAATTTTTTAAATTTTGGATTTGATTTTTCTTCATTCAAACATAATAAAAATCAAAAATATAACTACAGCAAACCAAAATATTTAGTCTGTCTATATACGAAACAAAAAGGCAGCCTTATTTGATCTCATAAAGCATGTTTTCTATGAAGGTATTTGCTCTGAAAAACTCAGAGATCCTGTTCTCTGGACACATAGAGAGGCTTCATCTTTGATCAGAATGTGATTAAAAGACTTGCATAGCCTGTTTAATTAACTTCTTTCATCACTGGCCATGACTTCAATCATTTGCAGCAGCTTAAATTTCACAGGTGTGCTTGTGTGTTTGCTTGTTTGTTTTTCACCCATTATAAAACAACAACACACACGCCCTTCCTGGATAATTAGCATTCTGCCATCTCATCGGATTATTGGCCTTCTGGGGAGGAAAGGCTGAAGGGACTGTTTGAGAAGCCCAGGACAGGGAGAAGGAACACTGCCACCTACTGAGGTACCTCCCACCAGCCCACCCCCAGACTCGTTCTCAGAGTAACAACCCGAAGCTGCTCATGCCAAGAGCTGCTGCACTGCCCTTCTCCAGCAGTGTAATTGCACGTAGAATTGCCAAAGGTCCCAAAGCTACTCCTATTTACATTATGAAAATTCATGAACGTCAGCAAACTCCTCGCTTTCCTTCTCGTTGGGCTTATTTTGCTGGTTGGGTAGTTCACTAAATGTGTGTGGCAAAGCTGAAAGGAAAAGGCGTATGTAGTGGTAACTTCTCAGTGCTACTTCCTTTAAAAGATATGGCATGCAAGTGTGAGAAATTTTCTTGGCGCTTACACCCAAAGACATGTGTCTGACCAATATGTTAGCAGGCATCAGGCCATTTGGCAGATTGACTTGAGCATACTTAGCCAAAAAAATATGCTCATCAACTATATTTTGGAGGCATATTATCCACCTGGGGAATTAAAAATGGATCCCAGGCAATGAGAGCTTCCACACCCATGATAAAGATAGATAAATAACTCAAAGCCCAGTGATTTAAAATATACCATTTCAAATTTATTCCAAGCCAAAATGGTATCTTTGCTGCCTAATTTGACTTAGAAAATGGATTCTTGAAAGGGGGTCTTTGAGGAATATATTACCTCTTGTAATGTTGAGATTTTCTTACACTTTCTCAGAAAAAAATTACAAGCAACATCATTCTGTATGTAGCCTGGTTGCAAATAATATTCACAGTTAATTTAGGTAAATATTCAACAATATGAAAAAGAATCAGTTTGACATAATCAAAAAAAAAATCAACCAAAGTGGCTCTTCTGTAGAGCATGTGACAATGCCTCATTTAGTTCATTTTTTGTTTGTTAAGACCAGGTCTTCAAAGTAAATGATACAATGCTCACTGACTTTGAAAAGTTCTAGTGGAAGCAAAGGGTAATTATCCCATTTATATTTTGTTTTCTATAATAATTAAAACAATCTCTCACATTTCCATTTGAATATTTGAAAACCGTTTTGGTTAAAAACTTGAATTATTTGATGTTACACCATACTGTCTCTGGGAAAGCTCTCCGTCATCCTTACATATTTAGTATTGTCTCTTCATAGCAAATGTAATCTTTCTTTTTTGCTGCTCATTATGTTATTGTGTATCTAACTATTTAACTCCATTAGCCTAATTTACTGTTTGCAATGTTGCTTTCTTTATGGAAGCAATGTTTTATAACTTCCATGTCTATATTTACATTTTTTTATATCTAATATAATATCTGAGTTCAGTAATAACTTCACAGAATTTAAAGTTTTTCACTATGATTGACAAGGATGTGACTTGCTGTTTAGACTCTCTTTTTGTCTAGGGTATTTATATATTTCTGTATATATTTGCTTTTGGAATGATTGTGTCATCTTGAATGAATATGATAAATTCAATAACTGAGCAGATGTATTGAGTTTAGCAGATATACATACATTTTCATAGGTGGGGTAAACCATATATCCATTTCATTACTGGAATATTGTCCAGGAAAAAAAAAAAGAGAAAAGAACAAAAAGAGACCAAAGTCCCCTAACATTAGAAAAATTTTATAATACTTTGCTTTGAAGAGCTGCAATTAACTAGTGGAAAAGAAACATCCTTGAATCCGACAGGGCATGGTTTTTGTGTATTACAATTCCTGTCACTGGGTGAATTTGACTAAGTCATTCTTAATCATATAATAAAATTGAGAGAGATCACGATTTAACTTTAAAGTCTGAACATGCTAATGTATCATTTCCCATTTTCAAGAGATGCAACAATCATTTTTACATATGCAAATATTTTAGCATTCACTTTGTCTTCTGAAAACAGCATTCAAAGCAGTTGTCTGGGTCATTCCTGGATTAAAATGACAAGAACAGTAGATCACAGTAGTGATCATTTTGAAAGCATCAGATCTTGGAAAACTAGAAATATGTACTGTAACAACTTAGGTTTTTTAGCTCTTCCACACAATGTATGAGTCACAAACATCAGAGGAGTGAGTGAGGCTCTGTAGAAGGCAATTGGTGCGGCAGGGCGATGCTGTCTCACTCCCTGCCTGTCTCAGGACATGCAGTGGAACACAGTGTTCTGCAGGGATCATTGAATGAGCTCTGAGGAAGCTGGGCTTTTTTTACAGGGTAAAGTGATGCCCCACTGAAAGATAATAATTTGGATCAGGGAAGTAGTACAAACATGCCAGTTAATTAGCTCTGCTCTCAGTTTACACAGCTGCATTGCCCAGGTTGAGTATGATGATGTATGTACATATACTGTATGGTGTAGGTATGCTCTTGGGACTCTCCTCAGAAGACACCTAACCCTGATTTCCTCTTTCAAGAGAGTCACCTAAGCAATTCTTCAAATATCACACAGTTATCAGTCCTTTCAAAAAACAACTGGAGCAGTTGTTTCAGGTTGAATACCCCCAGTGCTATGCACAAATCAATAGTTACCATCATATTAGAAAGAAAACTGAGAGAATTTATTTTCAGTACCTACCCTGCTCATATTAAGACATATTAAATGGAGAAACTTCAACAATAGGAACTAACTATAACTTCAGACTACTTGTGTACAGTGCTTATTTGCTCTCCATCATTGAATTTTTTTCAATTTGTATGAAATAACTCATTTCCACCAGTGCAGGTTTCCCAGCAGGCTTCTGCCTTCTTCCAGGTGAATGCCCTAACCGTTCAGACAGAAGAAAATTAGAGACAGGAATGGAAGACAACATAGTCATTTTTTTTCCAGGATTATCAAATTTTGGTTTTGTCAACTATAAACTTTATCACAATGCATACAGTGGTATTCAACTGAATCAGCCTTGCAAATTCCCACATAAGTTCTTTTGTTACTCACATGAGACCCATGAGGCACTTCCAGGTTCTGCTATGGTCAAATCTATATTAAACACTTAGTCATCAGAACAAAAAATGTTATATGCAGTTTAAATGTCTGACATTTGCATTGAAGCTCTGCAGACACTTCTATTCAAAATGTAAAAAACGGCGGGGGGGGGGGGGGGGGGGGGGGGCTCTCAGTTTTCATTGTCTTTATTTATGAAACTGTGTCCCTGAGGTTTTTTTATATTCTCCCCAGTGTAATTGCGGAAGTGTTCCTAGAGGCACACAGCTTTACAAATACTTCCCTCAGCAATGTCATTATATTAGGTGCTTTGAGCAGAAAAGGGCTCTCATTGTGCCCCCTGTATTGGTGCCATCAAACTTTCTTGTGAAACACAAGCTAGGCTTCTATAGGAAGACAGAGAGAGAAAGAGGGAGAGGAAGAAACCTGGGGATTGATAAAACATAAATTATTCATGGCACCAGTCTGGATTTTGGAAAAAAATGAGGGCTGGAGAAGAGACAAAATCTATGTGACCTTTCAAGGTCTTTTTCTGCCTATTCTGTGACACTCTTATAAAACTGGCTCATTTTCATGGAGAGTATGTGCATGAGGAGTGTGAGGACTTAAGGTTCTCCATAGACTCCAGCTGCAGAAGAAGAGTCCAGCTGCTTGTTCTTGGCATGGTTTGTGTTCTCTCTTGCTTGTTTATATTTCCAGGGCCCCTCCTAGTAGGAATGTCTGGGTCTCCTCCCCACCCTTCCCCTCCCATTCTCTTCCCTTCCCTCTGTGGCAGGGGAAAGGACATATTTTATCCTTATTTGTCATAACTCTAGAGCACTGTTCATTGTCCACACTCATTTCATTAAAACTCTAATTTATTGATTTATCAGTGCAGACTTCTTGTTTCAAAAATAGAGATTTCTCTGAGCTATGTTTATTATCTGAAAAGACTGTATTTATTTACAACATATTGTAAATATTTTTCAAAGAGACTCACCTAATACTACAATCAGTAGTAGCATCTTTTTTAGAATAATCTATTTTAATTTGGTAGAAATAAAAAGTACTCTTTTTAACTATAAAATACCTGCCCGTCATTTGGGACAGAAATCTTAAATTTGCATTCAAGTTTCAGAACAAATTTAACCTGGCATATGATGGAATGCTGTTTTCTAATAAAATAGCTACTTGTTCACCTGGAAGATGTGTGTTTCTTGATTCTAAATGAAATTATCATATGATTTGTCCAAGGACAAAATAAAGCACCAGAATTCATGTGGAAAAGCTGTTAATTGTATTCAAATAATTTAGCTTTGCAAACCCAAGACGATCACTTCTCAACATCAAGGAGCCCAGTATAAGCTATGTTATATAGAGCAGTAATTAGACAAGAAGGTAGAATTCCCTGATGTAAAACATGTTGGAATCTTAGCCTCTAAATATAGCAACAGTTTCCAAAAGTCTGGCTAAGGACTAAAGTTAACAGCGTGGTTTTCTTTCCCCAGTCCCTTTTCCTTGCCAAGTAAACATTCTTATCTATGGCAACATTCAGAATTGAACCATGCTTGCTTGTTTTGTACATGCAACTATTTTCATTTATAGTGATAGAAGAGAAGGTACCAGTACTGGAGCTAACATAAATCAGCACAGCTCCCTTTCTTCTGTGGTTTTGATGGAACTTGTGGTGGATTAACTTTGGTTGGCTGCCAGACCCTCATTAAGCCACTCTATCACTCCCCCTCCTCAACAGGACAGGGGGAGAAAAAAAAAAGTAAGATCTTGTGGTGGAGATAAAGGTAGGAATATCACTTAGCAGTTATTGGCATGGGCAGAGCAGACTCAACCTGGGGAAAAATAATTTATTGGCATTTAAATGGTGTAGGATGGTAAGAAAGAAAAATGAAAAACATCTTGTCCCCCATCCCCTTTTCTTCCCAGGCTCTACTTCAGTCTTTCATTCCTGACTTTTCATTCTTTCCTCAAAAAATGTCCTAGGAAGATGGGAATGGTGGCTTGTAGTTAATTCATAACACAGTCTAGTCTGATTCTCCCTTGTTGTCAGACATTTTTCTTACTTCAGCACGTGTTCATTCCACAAAGTACAATCCTTTAAGAACAGACTTCTTCAGCATGGGTTTCTCTCCCTAGGCTACAGTTCCAGCCAGAAAACCTTCTCTTGTGTGAACTGTCCAGGCTATAAGGGAACAACCTGCATCACTACAGTCTTCTTTATGGACTGCAGGGGAATTTCTGCTCCAGCACTGGGAGCACCTCCTTATCTTCCTTGTTTTCTGACTGGGTGTCTGCAGGGTTGTTTCTCTCACACATTTGTCACTCCTATCTCTCACACTGCTGCACATTGTTTTCTACCCTTTTTTAACCACTTTTTCACCAAGGTACCACATCAGCTGACAGGCTCAGCTGTGCCCTGCAGCAGGTCCATTGGAGCCAGCTGGGACTGGCTGTGTCTGACAAAATGCAGAACCTGGCCCTTCTCTCAGAGGTTACCCCTGCAGACCCCTGCTCTAACACCTTGGCAAATCAAACAAATATGGAAGCATCCTGGAGAACATCAGCTAACGGTTTGGAACAAAATGTGTTTTCATCAAAGAAGATCTTCATCACATCCCATTAAGTGTTGTAATTCCATTAATTTAGGTAGGTAAGGCTCAATTTTTACTGTCACTAATGTGACAATAGGAGTTCAGCTCCAAATTGCGACTTCCTTAATTTTCCCTTATTTTCTTTTCTGTTACTTTTTAATTGTAAACTTAGTGTTCTGCATCTTGTACAGTAGAAACCTATGTAGGCACTGGCAGTAGAACAAGAAAATGCTATGAGCACCTGATTCATTAGCTATAAAAGTAAGAAACATAGCATGTAGACAAAAGCTCTTTGGAGTTTCTGATAACAGCTCTAGTACTGCCTTCAGGTTGCAAATACAGGGCATTTCACATGATAGGTTGAGTCATCCATTTCAATGGAGCATCCAGAACTTGTAAGGGCTTATTCAAGAGGAAAGGACCAAAATAAGTAAACTTCTGTTAGTCTCTAAAATAAAGTAAGCTTTTCTGATTTCAGCTTTTTCCTCATGATTATTTTTGAGATAGGCTTGTTAAACCTGGAGAGAAAACAACAAGACTCTTTTCTTCCTCCTACTGGTCAACATCATCAATGAAAGCACTGCCTCATCACTTCTAGATGTTAATGCTTCTAAAATAAGGTTTGAATTTTAAACTTTTTCTAATGTCTGCCCCTAAACAGCAGAGCCTACAAAAAAGTGTGCATTTTGTTTTTATTTAAGTTAATGGGTCTAGACTTAAGCACATACATGAATATTTGGATGGTACAAGTGATCATAGCTGAGATTTATTTTTTTTTCAGCTACAGATAAACTGCAACTTTAGGGGAAACTCTATTCTCACTTACTTTGATGTTCTTTGCACTTAATTTCTTATGAATTTCCTTCGTTACTCCAGATTTATCTTAATGTATCTAAAAGAAGCAGTTGACACAGAAATAAAAGCAAACACAATTTAGTTGCCAGTCTGAAAAGCCCTTGCCACATATTTATTGAAAAGAAGAGTTAATTTTTCTAATCTTTCTTCTTACTTTTTCTAGAACAAGGAAGAGGTAGTAGTGGGAAACATGGTATTGCTGTTTATAAAGAAAAACATGTTGGCAACATGGGGATTAACATTCATTTTCCTCCCAGAAATACCCACTTATATTCTCTTGGAGCTCTGTGGATACATTTAGGTAGCATAAATACCTTAAAGAAAGACAAATGAAACCACTATTTCAGTGAGAAGGTCTTGAGGTTTTGACAGAATTTATAAAAATATGTTTGAAACTTCCAATTTTTCTACAGTGTTACAGATAAATAACCACTTAATGGAAGAAGGGATTCTGACAAAGACTGGTAACTAAAATCAAATCAGCAATATCAACACATTTACTTGATGAAAAAGCAGAAAGACATGAAGGTTTTGTTTTTTGGTTTTTTTTTAGGTTTTGATAGTCTTATATTTGTTTTGTTTTGTTGTTTCTTTTGGCTTTGATTATGTGTGTGTGTGTGTGTGTGTGTGTTTGTTGATGTTTGTAATGATAATTGCCTTTCCCCGTATTGTTTATTTTTAATGAGCCCCTCAAAATGGAGCATAAATACTGTAAATTCACAAAGGTAATTATTCTCATCTACTTATAAAGGAATACTGAACAAAAAAATAAACAGGGCACTGGTGAATTTAGGGCTTAAATGAAGCTTGATAAATGAGTCAATATAGTCTTTAATATCACAAATCTGGGGTGAAGACTTGGGTTTCACTTCTATAAAAATTATCCAACATAGCATCTCGAGACAACAGCTACATTTTCTAAACACTTCTAGTTCCACTCCTGTTGGAATCTGAAAGCTACAGTCTATACTGAGAGCCTCCCTACCTGAGAAGCTACCCAAACAACCTTGAAGTCAGGTTGTATATCTCTACTATGGTACTAGTTCAAGTCCTACAAAAAAGGACCAGCTAGACCAGAGAACTGCTGCTGCAGCTATATTGCTTCTCTAAGAAGCTATTTGTACTTATTTGAGGGTTCTCAGAGTATAACCATAGGGTGTAAAGTAGCCCAGAAAGGAAGGTACATGAGCTCCTGTACCAGCACTGAGGGTACAGTATAGAGGTCAGAGACAAGGAAATTGTGGGAAAGCCCTTGAGATTGTCAGCATAGATTTATGATATTAAACTAATCAGCAGGAGAGAATGCCTCCAGATACTCAATCACTGTGTATTAGCAGAATAGCTGAAAGCCTATTTTGCATATAACACTCCCAAACAATGTCCAGGTACAAACCAGGATTTACTGCAAGGGAGTGAGCATTGACAGTAGGTAAAACACATTCAGGCAAAATTTATTGATGACTAGGAAAGTTTGATAGCACAAGTGTGGAACATTGCGCCTGGCTGGTCTCAAAGGCAAGGAATGTTGCACTAAATCTACTAGTACAGCCATAGGATCACTTTAAAACAATTAAGTAATTGCACAATAAATTCCATATATAAGAGGAATTTATGCAATTTCTTACATTTTTTGTTTAAAGTTACTAGGTCAATGGAAGCTGGATCTTAAGATTTGGGACCAATTTCAAGTCACTGTACCTTGTCATTCGCCACTACCTTTACTGTATGATTATCCTACTTCCCAGAGACATAGGTCAATTATTTGAAATGTTATTTCTTCATAGATTTACATAAACAGTATATCTGCATTAAATAAGTATATAGGGAGGTATAAGTCTGTATATATTCATATACATCAAATATAAAATGTTTATAAATACATAATTCATAGCTATATGAAATTGGTGTCAAGAAGTTAAACATCAGTTCCTGGATCTTCTCTCAGATCCAGTCCGCACCCACAGTACCACAGAGGTTGTAGAGGAAAATTTTTGTTCTATTAATTCCTGAAAGCAGTATCTACAGCATGCTGGTAACCTCAGTACTTTTCTTCTTCATTGAAAGGATTTTAATTGCTCTCTATTAAGGACTCAACATTCATGTCTCTGAGGTGTGTTGCCTTCAGTGTTACTTTCTATGATACAGTAGAGGAAGGTAGGAAGCTCTCATCATAACAGTGTACTGCTGGGAAGGGAAAGGATCTGTTCCCAGATCTGAACATTGAATAATCACTTTCCATGCTAAAGAATCATGAAAGCCTGTTTGCTTTATACCCATCCTTATGTTGTCTTGTACCTTCGCTTTATAATTCAGCATGCCTTCCTGTGAGTTACTTTCTCCTATGGAGTGAGAGTTCAACGAGTGCTAATTCTCCAAAGCTTTTTCAGTATGTATGTGCTGGGCTCTCAGGAATCCCCAGAGTGCACAGTGTAACTGGTGAGTGCCTTTCCATCTCCCTGCCTTGGCACATTGTCTTGAAATCACAGTACACCAGCCGCAGGTTCCTGCAGAGTGCTTTGTTAAGATGTGGAGTGCAGCTCTGTGCCGCTTCCTCTGACAGCTCTGCCCTGCGGGGGTGGATTTCTCATTGCTTTCCTTGCCTTTGTGCTGTACAGTGAAGAGGGCGTGCAGATTCCTAAATGTGCATGCATTATACAGACCTTTTTGTTTAGCTCAGGATATTAAGAGGGAAGTAATTGAATTTTATGGGGAAAATTTGACTGTGATGTCAGAGCTCATCCTCTGATAATATTAATTTCTAACTTGTAAGCCTCTCTTACCAGTACTGTCCATAGAGCTACGACATTTCCTTTGTTTTCTGTGTAGTGTGTTTGAAAATTGCTAAGGATGATAGCTCTCAATAAACAGTCTACTCTCAGAACTGAAGCAAAGGACATGATGATAGGGTAAGATATTTCCTCACATCAGAACAATTAATTCATGGACCTATCACATGATATTTTACATCCTTGTCTCATCCTTTAGCAATATTTCCAACTTATTCCAGTGTTTCTTTGAATTGCTTTGGCACATGAGGCTTCTGTGAAATCAGAGTACAGAGACAAATAAAAGATTGGCATTTGCTATATGGGAGCAGTAGCTCTGTAGCAAGGGCCTACACCTTTTGCAGGATCCTTTTACACTCGCTAGACTGGTGCACTATCTCTAAAGACCAGATCAGAGCCATGGTTCTTTATAACAGGCTCCATTTTTGTTCCTTCTTTATCTGCCAGAAAGGGTACACGCTTATTCGAGAGTTAAGACATTCATAAAGGTCATGTTGATGAGAATGGAATTCTAAACCATGAAAAATATGAACAGAAAAGAAAGAGGCCAGGAAAAACAGCAAAATAAATGTGAACCAAAAAACCACACAACAGTATGGAACATAGAACAGGAAGTTTTAATTTCACCTGCAGGTAAATAACAGAAAGACTTAATTACTTCTTCAAGAGGATCTGATTTCATACTCCTAATTAATTTTGTCCTGTCAGGGCAGCTATTTCACAGCTGTTCTAGACCTACACTGACACATATGACACAATCCAAGTCTCATGTCTGATCTCCTACACTGTTCAGCCTCATGATTAAAAAGCAAAAAAAAAAAGAGTACCACTGACAAATTGTGTGTAATTTCCCAGTAGAAAATGATAGCAGAATATCTGTCTTTTAATTGACTGGTCTAACCTCTTTCCAAGGAAGATCCAGCTACGGTAAAAACAAATATTCAGACATTTGTTTCAGCAATCTTATAATTGAAGTAGAAAAATTTTGACAGTGAGTATTCTGGAGTAAAAGTGCATATTAAGTCCCATGATAAACTTTTTAGAGCTATTAATCAGGAAAAAGTTCAATCAATTTAATTAAATTCTGTACTTATCTGCAGGACAGTCAGCATGGTGGGAAAAGCTCTGTCAAGCATCAAAGGATTCATAAACAAAGAAGGCCCCTCACGTGACCATATTGATCTAAAAATGCCTCAACTATGGTGAAATTTTGTTTATAATGAAATTTTTAAAATTTGGATCAAAACAGATGTATTCTCTGTAGTCACTAATGCTGGCAATTACATCTTGTTGCTTATGAATGCATCTTTCACAGTTTGCAATTACTGTTCAAACCAGAGAATTATCCAGGGAGTTCCTATTATGTGGGGAAAGCTCAGCAATCCTATTTTCTAAAACAGTAGCTGATTGAGCTTTTATGTGCTCCACTTCTGTAAAATTATATCTAAATCACATTTTATTTTGCTTTCCATTTCAATACCTTTTTTTATTCCATTTCTATTTGTATAAGTGACCAGAATATACTCTTCCGAGGCAGAAACTAAGGCTGGTATTTCAGTAGGGATGAAAATAAGCCTGTTAATCAGACCTGTTCATTAGTATTTCCCATTTCATCATGGACTCAGATATTGATCCAAACACTTATATCAAGTTCAGAGCTTCCCCAGAGGTTGGGGGGAAGTTTGCTTACCTTTATGTTTTATTATTATGGTGTTTTTCACTCCATTCTCTTCTATACTGTGAAGTAACAGGGTAATGTGCTACTTCACGGTTTTTATCTCCTTGTTTTCCCTAGTACATCTCCTTCCATTCTTATGACACCTAGACATGCTAGATATATCTACAGTTCTTACTGGATACAGGAGAACCCCTTTCCATCTATTCTCTGACTGAATACATGAAAGTTTACTGCTTAAATGCACCTGTTTAGCAGCCAGATATATCAGAAAAAGTGAGCCCTTTCTTCTTAATTTTCAGTAAGTCTTCATTTCGTAAACTTTCATGGTGGGCAAAAGTGATAGAGTCAATTTTGATATTAAACAATCCATCTTAAAATGTGCCTTAAAGAGACTAAAGAAAGGTTTTCTTCTAGTACAGGAAAATTCCAGACCCAAAGACAGAACACTGGAAATTTCTTATGTCCATATTTTTTATCTTTTTCCCCTATATTTCTTGTCTACCACTCTTTCTGCTAGTGCTGCTAAGCACTAGTTTCAGATAAAAGAAATGGAGACAGCTGTAGACTTGATGGTTCATTGACATCTCTGAAGACTTTTGTTTTATGGACACCTCTCCTCAGTTTCTATTTAGATCTTGTCTGCCTGGCACCAACATTGTTCCCAACATTGCATTATTCCCATCTTTTATTCAGGTGCCTTTTAAATAATGGTACTCTCTGTTTTCTTTTGTGATCTGTTGTTGATTTCCACATTTCTGTGCACCTACAAAGAGTTTGGAACTGATTACATGCAGAATATAATTGAGCTGTAAGTCATTTCAGTTGAGACTGATTATGTTTATACAAGAGAAGAAAAAAATTATTTCAATAACAGTCCTATATTTCACCAGAAGAATAGCTGCCTTTTATGTTTGACAACCATCTTGACATTTTTACACTCTTCTATGTTCTAAATAGGCTATTGAGTATAAATAACTTTTATTATAACATACTTCTTTTTAATAATAAACTTTATGGTGTTATCTATAGAAAACCTGTACCTTTTGAATAACAGCAATAGTTTCTCTCATGAAAAGTATTGATTTTAATAAAGGTCAGTGGGAAATATTAATACTCCAAGAAAACCTAACAATACCCATTGATTGATGTTATTCCCACTCAGAGGAATTTGTTACACACATCTGCCTAATTCTGTCCTTTCTCTGAAAATGTCCTATTGTTTCCTTGCAGCAGTCCAAAGAAATTGCTGTTGTATCAAACAACTACAAAAGCAATCAGACACACACAGAACAAAAGAAGCAACTGAACAACACCACATCCTTCAATTCTTACACAATCAAACACCAAAGTAACTTTTCCATGACTAACAGACTCTATGGAGAACATTTAATCTCTCTGTCAGTTAGATTTTGGAGGCCCCATATGACAAATTTTGCTACCCAACACTTCACATAGGATAGATAATTTTAATAGTACTTGAGTGATATGAAAGATAACAGAACTCTCTTAAATCATCTACTATGGGATTGTGGGATAAACATTAAAACAATGAGATGAGCTTGGAGCAGAAGGATTTGTTGTTTCTCTACAATTAAGTTTCTAAGAGTCCTTCTCAAACTGCAAATTTAAAATACAAATTCCAACAGATTTCATGCTTCTCCCTTGTGGAGACTTCAGAATACAGGTTCCTTTTTTTGGAATAGCTTTTAAGAGATAGTGCTGTTCTTACTCTACTCATTTGTGGAATGGATTAGAAAATGCTGATACAATTTACTGTATTTAAGAGTTTATCCAAATAAGCCCTAGGGGGAAAAAAAGTCTACTCATTGCCTTATCATCACATCATCTGCTGCTTTACTGATGCATTAGGATAGTAAGTGGTGTCATCAATGACAAGTGTCACTTAAAATTTCTTTTGAATCTCGTTTTGAGTAAGATACTTTGAGAGGTAGTATAGAGAAAGGGCATTGATTATAGTCTGGTCATTAAAAAAACCCCAAAAGCTACAGACTTTGACTTCAAGGGTTTTCTGCTCAAGACCCTTTATGACATTCACCTTCAATATTCTCAAAAAATCATAATCATGTATACAAACATACATGGGCGGTTTACCTCAGCAGCTTCAGAGCCTATTTTTCTTAACGCATAGATAAAGAAATCCTTAATTGAACTCCCACAATTTCTTCAAATCCCTTCAGATAGTGTTGACTTCTCACCAACGACTCTCTCAACTTTGAGTAACCAAGTTAACACTTCTTCCATTATTTAGGACTCTTTTTGTGTCTTATGCCATCTAACACATCCTAGTTATACATCCAATTAACTTGGTATTTGTAGGTAGGTGAACAACTTTTGCAGAGATGTCTATTTATCTTGACCAGTAATCCCATTTTGTTCATATATCTTCACTCTTTTCTCAAAGACCTATATAACACTTGTTAGTATTAATCTAAATTCCATAAAACTGTGAAGGCAAAAGCCACTATGGATCTCTAATTTGACCTGCTACGTTACTTGGGTCAAACATTTTCACTGCTACTTCAGGAAAATGATAATTTGTAATTTTATAGATGATTTAAAGTATAATTTAAATATTTATTGTGACTTTTTATTGGTAAAAACCACAAAGCAATCTTCTGGCTATTGTAGACTCAAAGCATTTAAGAATTAATCATTATTAATCATTACTATGAATAGTTCATGGGATTTTCAACAATTAAACTAAGCTACAAATGCAGAACTCAACTGAATGATTGAAAGAAGCTTGGTCAATGAATCCAGGCAATGATTCCTGTGCTCCTTGGATATTATTATGTGAATAGGAAAATATCATATGTTATCTAAAAAAGCAAACATATGAGTTATTTCCATTGATATGAAAACCGTTTTTCTTTCCTAATTACAGTGCTCCCAAAACCTATTCCACCATACATTAAGAACCTTTTTTGTCTGGAAATTAAACAAGTTAGTAAGTCTATTTCTCACTAGTACGTGATTTAGCTGCAGGTTAAGTCACATAGCTATCTCTGATGACATGTTAGTTAAATAAAATCTAATTAATAAAGTCAAAACAGTTTAGGCAGCCATTCAGCTTATCCTAAAGCTGACACCTACAGTATTTCAGCAGAAAAAGTATTTTAGGCTGCACTGATGATATTGGCTTTCTCTATGTTAATGGTAGTGGCAGGTCTGTCACCTCCCTCACATGTAGACACAGACCTGTGGGCACCTAATCTCAGTTGTCTCCACAAAATTCAACCTGTCTGAATGTAGTCCTTCTTCTTATAGTGTAGTCCATCTTGTGACTGCAAAAGAAAACATTAAAAATCCGTAATGCTCTTAGAAATCTTCTTATTATGAAGCCTTGGAAAAAAGATCACTAAGAGTACACAGTAATCAATGCAAATAATGAAAACAGATAAGAAAGCATTCAATGTTGTGAATTTCCATAAGAGATAAATCTGTCCTTGAATGCAAAACAAGCCCCATAGTCACGGAGAAAGATGTTTTTAAAACAATACTTTTCCATCAGTATCTGAGCATATAAGGACAATATACAGGAAGCAGACACTCCTTACAGTATAGATACTCTTTACCCAGTCTTAAGTTTCTGTTCTGCAGTATGTAAAAAGACACACTGAGTTCCAATTGTGCAGTATCAGTCATTTTAAAAAATTCCACAATCCATGTAAGTTTTATGTGCATTTAGGCTAAGATGCAGTCCTTTACTTTTAAAAGTAATAAATCTAGGCCAGCTATAAAATAAACCCAAGGCAAGACTATTTAACACCTTGGATATTCCCTAAGAATGAGGAAAAAGTAATGTTCCAAGCAAATACAATTTAAAATTTATAAGTCAATTTTCCAAAACATCTTATTATTCAAATATTTTATATATACCCATTCAGTATATGAATTTTTAATACTCAAGTGAAATGGATAAACATCTTTGTAAATATATAGCTACTGACCCCATAATAAAGAATCAAGCATATAAAACAGCTGAGTAAAAGCTGCACATCCCAGTCCTCCTAAACTGTTCTTAAAGTCATGCTTGAGTTTAGAAACACAGAAACAAAAAAGTCAGATGTGCATGCCTCACATTTTAGTAACTTTAGATGTTTAAATGTTCTCTGAGCCTTTCCCAGGGTTTAGCCAGAAACACCACCAGACACAGAAAAAATGGAAACAAGTTACTATTGTCAACTCAGACATCACAGTGTGTCTTTTATGTTTATATTGGTAGACCTTCAATACTTGTCACGTTGTGGGAAAAAGTCCCCATTAAATCGCATTACTGGACTTGAGGGAGAGAAGAAAAGCAACGTAGCATGAAGAAACTGATTTACAAATTCAGTTTTAAAATCTAATTGTGAATTAGAAATAAGATAATCTGTTCATATTTTGGATATTTAGAGGACATTTTAAAAGAAATAATGCTGAATCTTCTCAGTTAAAACAATTGCTGGCCTATAACTTCAAGCTGTATTAAAACTAGGCTGAACCAAAGTGCTTACCATTACTTATATCAATGAAATGTGTAGAACCCTTTTTAACTGTCACATTCTTCAACTCCCCATTTTTTAAGCTTTTCTTAGTACTCACTTCTGGAGAGCCCCGCAGAATCTGACATCTGTGGTGTCACCTGTGAGTTTGTCTTTTGGTTCAATGGTCTCCATATAGATAGTAAGTGACAGACAATCATGAGATCTATGACTGGGAAAGGGATTATGTCAATGAAAACAGACATTTGTAGGGTGAAATTTGTAGATACCTAAGACAGGTAAGGTGGACTGTTCTGGAGCACCTGGGGTTCTTTTGTAGACATCTGAACCTCTAAGAGAAAAGTTTCTGATGATTTCCATCATGAGAGGTTATGCAAATCTCTAATTTGGGGAACTAATGGGGAAGGGAAAAAAAAGAGTAAATACATCATAGTCTAAGATGAACAGAGAAAAGTGTTGCTAGCCTGTTTCAGTCACTAAAATAAGTATGTGAACAGGAACTTAAAAACAGTGTCCTGTCAGTTGTGTGATATCTATATACACCCCATATACCAGAAAATCTAGGCTTCAGATATTTACTACTTCCTGTTATTCAGAGGGAACAGAGGGGGGTGTTTGGGTTTTTGTTGCCTAGGGTTTTGAGGTTTTTTTGTTTGGTTGATTGGTTGGTTGGTTTTTTTGGGGTGGGTGAGGGTGACGTTTTTTTCCTCCTAGTGTTGTGATTTTAATCCTCCCAGAAATTGCATGTAAAATAATTAAATTTCCTGCAGGTTATTTTTAATTTCTTGATTAGAACTAGTAACTACAGAATAGTACTTTTGGTCTCTTTTTTTTCTTAAAAATTCAAATTTGAATTAGCTGGTAAATAATTTTATATTATACATTACTCTGTGGCTAGTTAAAGAGAGAAATAAATTGAAAAAAACAAACAAAAAAAAGCCCAAAAACCCCAGAAAAAACTCCACAGCCTTATATGCACATGTAAAATGATGCACTGTACAGACTGAAGAGAATAATCAGCTGCTCCCTGCAATGGTAAGAAAAGCCTTGACAGCTGTGAACCAATTATGGCCTCTGAAACCTTCACCAAGACCTAATCAAGAAATGTGTTTGTTACTGTGTCCCAGACATTGCAAAGAAAACAAGATGACTGAATGCCTTGGAGGCAAGTAGGAAGTTTCTTAGGCATAAAACCTCAGAGCTGTCTTTGGGTATGTTTGTATTCCTTTCAGAAGATGTAGAATTTTCTGAAATAATAAATTAAGTACATTCCCCAAAGAGATCTCCTTAAGAAATAATTCTGACATAAATTTTTTAGCTCCCTATCTTTCTGTTACTGAACCTTTAATTCTTTTCTCCATGGAAAACTTTCATCATGCCCCACTTTACCCATGCGAACCTACCCCGCCCCTTCCAAATTCCTAAGTGAAACCATACCAAGAGCCAGAAGTATTCATAGCACTTGTCTAGAATACTTAAAATTATGGAGGAAAAGACTCTCATTGATCAAACCTGACTAGTTCACTGCTGCAAATGTTTGCAGTGAGCTTCATTTAAAACTTGGATTAAGCAGCTGCTGCATTGGCTCCAAATATCCTATCCAAAAGGGGTGAGATCAGGGACTCTGTGTGAGCATGGGAAGCTACAGAGGGTTGGGAGCTTTGAATTCAATGTATGTGAAGAACAAAAGTGCCTTAATCGTGGTGCAGGGGTTATTTTCTGTTGGCAAAACATAGAAACATAAGGAAAAAGTAAGTGACTAATTCATGGTACTGAGCCCAGGTCCCTGACTGAAAGCTCATGTGAGATTTAGTTCACAAGAAGCCTTTGTACTGTTTTCTCTCTGTGGACATGGCATGTGTGTTTGATTCTTATGCAATCCAAATTTATCACTTCAGGGCAGTAAATAAAATGTATCTTAGCCTATAGGGTTAAATAATTTTCGCCCAATTAAACTAAGCAAAGTGGGAATGAGAGAAGAAAAACAAATTTCACTAATAAATAAATACTGCAGTAAACTAAAATAAATTATCAAAGATACCCAATTGTTAGTGAGAAATTTGGGTAGTTTTTTAGAAGAAAGATTGTACCATTTTTTGATTCAAGGTGAAAACAGAAGTCTGTGTGATTGTGGTAGTTGTCTTTCACAAGGATATGTTCATCTTTCTGTCTAGACCCCTCTTCTAAGTTTCAAGATCAGTCATATTCAAAAATTAAAAAGAAAACTCTAGACAGAACAGTTGAGTCTGATCAGATCTTGATAGGGAACCACAAATCATATCCAGATTCATTCCAGTCTCGACCTGGCTTTCACTCAAAAATTACACAACCTCAGTAATTCTCGTGATGAATCTAGGTTCTGGGCAGGAGATTCAATAATAAAACTTTAGGCCAAATTGTGGTGGTTCCTGAATTTGTAACAGAAGGGCTACAAATTCTAGAAATCAAATACCTCAAATACCTTACAGTATTTCTCATTTGTCCTTGGAAATTGTTTATCTTGCTGTTCGTGTTGTGTGGGTATTAAAAGTTTTCAAAATTTAAATAGAAGAATAATGAACTGATGTGGGTTTATCAGCTTCAAGATCTCCTGAGCTGCTTTGCTATTACAAATGCTTGGCACATATATGGGACAATGATACCAAAACTCATACTCTCCTGCAGGATGATGAAAAAGCTGGTCTGACAGTAAGTGCTCCTAAGGAAGTAGCCCAAAGCTGGGAATGCCAGAAATAGAGCCTAGATAACCCAGAGGACACGCAACTTTATTCAAGTGTGTTTTGTGGCATGCGCTGAGCCACTGATTCGCCACTCAGAGAGACTAGGGATCTGTTGGGACCCTCCACAGTGGTCCGGTGCCTGGTTTTAATTACCATGGAAACAGGGAGGAGGAGGAATGAAGGGAGTACTAAAGAAAGTGAAATATTGCAATATATCTAGGCCTGCCACTGGGGGTGGAAATGTCCAGAGGAAACTTGAATCTGGGCATCGTAGGACCCCATGAAATTTGATGAAAGCTCTCATCTCACTCTTATTTTAAGGATCTCTATGGATCCAGTTTACAAGGCAGTATTAATTGGTGTTATTTAAATAATAAAAATGTGGTTTGGATGGATTTAGAAGGTAGAAGTCTTCTCATTTCTGTGCTACTGAGTCAAAAAATGTGTCTGAAAAGGATACTGAATACTCCTTCACCAAGGATCAACACCTGATTCCAAAGAGATCAAATACGTGGATCCTATGAATTTGCTGAGTGTTCACTGAGATCATGGCATCTGTCTTGTTTTCTTGTTCCATAACTTCCATAGGAGTAATTTTTGCACCTTTCTGGAAAGCATATAGCTGCCAGAATATTTCACTAGACTTTCCTAGCCATAATTCAAGCTAATATTTCATTTTAACTGCAGTAGAAGGAAACACAAATGGACACATAAGTCTAGAAAAATGGGAATTATGGTTCCAGGCATGCTTTTTGTATTCTGAACACAGATGAGGAGAGGAGAAATGTTTTGTTGAACCTGTGTTTGTGGGTTTCTTAGTCTTGGAATTTCATCCCATGAGGCTCAGTGGAATGATGTTTGACTCCTTTGTAAGCGTATGATGAATAAGACCTTCCATCCTTTGTGCCCCTCTACTAGCTTGAATCAAATACAAAATACTTCAGTTTTGCTCTGGGAATATTTTCATTGTATTTTTCATGTTTACCTTTACTAGAGCTTATCAGAGAGGTTCTTCTCACCAGTACTTGCTTTAGCAGATGCTCTGAGGATGAGTGATTGTTGTAGGTATTTCTGTTCTTTTCTCTCTTAAGAGCAGTTTGCAACATTTTCTTGGTTTTAAATATATCAGCATGGACAGGAGACAATGTCATTTGGTTCAGAGTAACATGATTTAAAAATAAAATAACCTATATGTGCAAAATGTATACATATTGCACAAAGGGAAAAGAATAAACAAGTAAAGGCTAACCAATCTCTGCACTACATGTGTGATGGAATACCATTTTCTGTTTCAGTTTTACAATCCCTCTGATGTTTATCTCCAAAGTGCTGATATCAAGAGGCACTGATGGATTGTTCAGGAGAAATATCTGCTGTTGTGCAATTTAAAACATACCTTATTTAAAACAAATCACAGAATAACAAATCTTCATGTTGCAATAGTAAATGTGATACTTTTCTAATACTTTGCCTGCAAAACAACGACGACTATTTTCACTTGAGCTAAAAACATTCTTTTCTCTAAACACCAGTTTCGACTTTGAAAATGTTTTTATTTTCTGATGTATTTATTTAGTAAGCATTAATATTTTTCCTCCCTAACACAGATAAAAGCTGGCAGGATGGCTGTTTTCTTGTAAGAGTTATAAGAATTTTAAACTTTCTAGAATCTTAGCAAGTCAGTGTTATTTGTTCAAGCTCATCTGTTGATTATTATGATTTATTTTTGATGTGTGCTCATTACAAGAGAAACTCTGCTCTGAGTTAGGTGCCAGTTGTAATTTACTTTACAAATATAAAGAAAAAGGTAGAGCCTTCCCAATAGAGTGATGAAACCAACATCGAAGGACTTCTGAAGGCCAAAGTTAACTGCTTTGTTAATTGATTTGATATACAGGATTGATGGTTTAATTTTCTTTATTTTCTTTCTTGCTTCTAAACAGTGGAGGGAAAAAGCTCATTTAGAAATAAAATGATTCATTTATTAGTCATAGTAGCCTGTGTGACTGTCCTCATGCTAGACATCTTGATATATTCTTGTTGATTTGAGAATTTTGCATTTTGTTTTTATTCTTTGTGCTAGAGTAGGGTTATAAACAAGTTTTGAATAAATCTCCTACAACCTAGTGAGGCACACGTAAGAATTTAGATTATAAAACTATTAATCAACCAGAGCATTCTATATTGTTTTCAACATACAGATACATACAAGAAAGATAACAACTATCTGCTCTTCTCTGTAGAAAACTTTTAGTTATTCTCTGTAGCAACAGATTCCTGTTGAACTATTTACTACATACAGTGCTTCAGAAGCCAGAAATGATTGTGCAAAATTATTTTATATTTCTCAAATATCAAAAAAACTTTCCCTGTTTTTCCTTTTGTTTTATATTTCTACCACATGCAGCAGGTAAAAATGAGAACTTCTGCTAATGTGTTCTTCATGTTTTAAATATTTTCCTAGAAGTACACATACTTGTTTGATCTGCATTTAAGGAAAAAAACTAATATAAAAAAAGTGAATCAATAAGAATTTTGCTTTCACATCATAAAAGAGAAAGACGTTTTTTATCACTTTTTTTTGAGTATAATTTTGTCCAGATCACGTAGCATAAACCAAAGGGAAACGTTGTGAAAGGTTTTTTTGGGTTTGTTTTGCTTGGGTTCATTTTGTTTTTACATAATTATTAATTCTTAAAGGTGCATTCAATAGGTAGATGCTTATTCTCCCTATTCAACATATTCAACACTTAATCCCTCTAGAAACACAACCAAATCATAACCTATAGCTGGAGGAAGTCTTGTATTCTGGCAGAATAGGGTGTGATGTGGATGGTACAGGGGATATTCAGGAAGAAGAAAACAACTCTCTTCTGCTTACTTGACTCCAGAACAGAGACGATTTTGTGGAGGGACTAAGAAAAGAGAAGATATAGACTAGCTGGTAAGAATAAGGATGCACATAGCTAATATAACTTATTAATGGCATAAAACTGCCTCAAAGAATATTCTAAGACAAGAGCAAATTATTTTCTAAGCCAAGAGCAAAGAGAAAGTGATTTTCCCTAATATTAAGAATACTGAGAGGAGAATTTATATGGCATTTGCTCTTGGTAGTGATTTTTGCCAATAGTAAATTTGTGCTTTGAGTATTACTAAGACTCTGATTCAGCACTCAGACAATAGAAGAATGTGATACGAGACAAGTGCTATTGTGAATTAAGTGTAAGAGATCCTTCTATCTTTTCTAAGTTCTACTTTGTTCTTTTTATGATCTTAGGAGAGTTACAACTTTGAAAGTAAAATAAATAAATCAGAACATTCTCTGACTAGAGTATCCTTCTGCAAAGAAGTAAGTGATCAGTAAATTTGCAACTTCATATTTTCTTCTTTCTGTGGAAATCTCTTCATTCACATGGGATTCATTCCATTAATTTGAGTTATATAAAGGAATCTAGTCTAAACTAGTCATCTAGGCTTGCTCTCTAGTCAAGGAATAAACAGTATCAGGAAGTGCTTTATCTGACTGCGAACTTACAATAGAAAAAATTCCCTGTTGGCAATGCCATTGGCTCTGAAATGGAAGCAATTTGAAACTGGTGACCAATTTTTAATATTAATATAGTAGTTGTAGCAGCAGCAATAGACTTAGTATGGAAACAATCACGACGATAGTAGTCATAATAGTAACAGGAACAGGGGGTAAAAGTGATTTCAGTACTCACAGTAATAGCACTGGAAGTCAGTTATTTTGCAGCAAAATAATTCTAATAATAGCAGTAGTTTTGGCTATTTCATAATGTTGAATTTTCAGGGGTTTAGCATAGTTTTTAAGGGTAGACATCACCAAATCTCATTTCACAAGCAGCTATAGTAGCAATCAAACAGAATATTAATTTTGCAATCAGGACAAGGAGTTATTTTTTGTTAGAGGAACATCTAACAGGAAAGTTAGATGTAAGAGGAAAGTTTTATGTAAGAGAATCATGGTCTGTTCCCATACCTACAGATTTGTCAGTCTGTTGTATGAAAGCAAAAAAACCTGACCCCAAAACAAGCCAATCAAAAAAAACCCCTAAAACAAAACAAGAAAAAGAATACTTCAAGTATCTTAGATTCAACACCTTTTCTTTTTTCCCAATTCAAATACACTGCTAATTAAAGGTTCATTTATTAAAGTAAAACAACTTCAAGAATGAAAACATGGGTTGCAGTGATGAAAAAATAAACGGTAACAGATGTAAACTAACATGAGTTTAGCATTCTAAACAACTTTTCCTCTTTTAAACTATGCTTTCCATCTCTTCAGTAGCCCCTCCCTTTCCAGGCATGCCTGCTACACATACAGGTTAAGCATCACAGTCATTCTGTCCAGTGAGCCACTGAAAATTCAGAGCTGAGCATTGCCATACCTGCCAGCCTTGAAGGGAAACAGTGAGAGACCTGGCAGTGTGTTACACATCTCAGGCTGCATGGTGAGGAATAGCTGGACTTTGGCTGTTGCCTCAAAAAATCAAAAACAAAAACCTGGAATGTAGTACAGAAATGCCAGTAATGTTGTTTTGTAGTCAGGCTGAAGTTTCCCATAAACAGAAACATATATTCTTCCAGTGAGAGATTTTATTAAACAGAATCAAAAGATATTTTCTTTGAGAAGATATTTAAATACTAAAATATATTTATTGAAACTTTGCCAGTCTTAAAGTTGAAAAAAAGAGCCAGCACAAGATGTTGCACTCTGCATATATTCTGTGTTGGACAACTTTCTAAATATCTTTTTTTAAAAATACGAAAATGGTGCTTATGATCCTTATGAACCTTAGCTAAAGTTCAAGCTATATGAAAATACATGAATCTGGGTACTCATATGCATTCTAATGTGGATACAGATGTGGTCCTCTTAGCAAAATATTTTCCTATAAATTTCCTTCACCTATTATAGCCCTTAATAGCCAAAAGCCCTAAAGTTGAAAATAATTTTAAAACCGAATTATTAGCTTATTATAAATCCATTTAAAAATGCTGTCTTTTTTGAGTCTGGAGGAAAAATAGAAATCTCTGATTAAAATATTTTTAAAATGTGACACATATTCTGCCTTTTAATGCATTTCTTAATTTTAGCAGTAAACCTTTTAAAATTAGTTTTTACCTACTATTTAAGTCCTGTAGATTGAGAAAAAGAGGAGATAGCAAAGGTGTTTATAATTTTTGAGAGGGACGTATCTGGAAGCAGTGAAGTTTTATCCAAATCACTATCAAAAACGAAGAATGGTTAGATATTTATTTTGGTGGATGCTTCACAGATAAAACCCAAGATTTTGCAGAGCGTAGAAATAATATATTAGATGGGGTTAGTAAAACTTGCAAAGATTTCTCAGCATCAGAAAATCAATTTTCTTCAGGGACAGATGTACTGTAAGTCTGTCCTATTAACACTCACGTCTAGAATGTGTTTGCAAAAGACGTGTATTTCAACATACCTTGAATGTTATCTGGAGTTGTCACATATAGATGAATAGTTCTCTTCATCGAGAGCTGATATCACTTTGGACACATGGCATTTCGTTATCTCACTCATGGTATATCAAACACAACTTGCTGCTGAGTTCATACTCAAGCTTCCCTAACTATATACAGAACTAAGTTAAAAACAAAAGTGAAATGAGATTACAAAATATATTTCTTTGTGAGGTTTTGGAAAAAGCTTTCAATCAGGACAAGAGTGTTTAAAAAGAAAAATTGTATTTGAGATGTAATTTACTTATTAAAACAGGACTCATGGCATGATGACTTTTAATAGATACTTAGACTCCAGTTGTTTCTTTATTTCTGTGTTCCTAAAACACTATTTTTTTTAGCCATAAAACATTTTATTAAGTCACACATAAATATGTATGTTAAAATGAGTGACCTGGCTAGATTTGGTAATCTATATTTTATCTTACTTACATTCTTGTTGTATCTATCATAAAATATAAAATTATCTTTCCTGTTTTGTTTCCATGAAATTTTGTTTAATACAGCAACTAGTTAAAGCCTAGTATTTCAGATAAAACAAAACTGAGGACTGGTTTCATGTTAAAAAATAAAAGCATGTATATTGCATGACAGAGCTGAAAATGTAAGAGGTTAACCTTTGAACATAATTCCACACACACTCACATATACATTCCCACACAATCACAGACAAGCCATAAATAAAAACGTCTCAAATTACCGAGAAATAAAAGAGCCTTTCATGGATCACTTGATTGTCCCACACTGTGTTATATAGTTTGGAGTAATGGTTGTTTCATATCACAAAGCCATCAGGTGTTTCAAGACAAATGAAATAGAAAAGCCATGTTTGGAGGAGGAGGAAGGTTGTCAAAGTCTGAATGTCACTATTGAATCTCAGTAATTGCCACTTAGTGTTTGATTTAATGAAAGCCACTGAATAAAGGCAACTATTTTCTTTGTCATGGCTTGTGTTCCCATTTGTATATACCCTTCTCTGTCTTCCAAAGTCAAAGCCGCAGTCCTCCATTTCCATCGAAGCACCACTTCCTTCCCTTCTGCATTCATCCTCATCTGCATGTCTTTCCCACACACTAAATGGCTGTGTTAAAAATTAGTTTTCAATTATTTTCTCTGAAGCTAACAAGCTTGCTTTGACTGAGCCTTAGACACACTGAAAAGACACAACCACAAATGCACACAGGTCTGTGTTCCTGCCTGTGTGTTCTAGCAGAAATATTTGGTCTTCACTATAGAGGTTTTTGTCATCCAAGTTTCTTGCAGAAAGACCATTTGGTTATCACAGAAGTAATTGCTTACAAATTCTATTTTTTTCTTTTCTCTCTAGCTTAAAGAAATTCTGACAAATCTACCAAACTTTCTGTGTCAATTAAGGGATGGGAGGATGTTGTTTCTATCAGTCAACTGTTCAAATTGCTTAAGTCCTGCTCTGAGGATGGCATTGGTAAAAAATCAAGAGGAGAAAATTGTAAGAAAACTATTCAGATGATATTTTACTGTTAACTGCTACCAAGTCTGTCTTGGTTAAGATTTATTTAGGGACAAGAGTATTCTACGGATATTTTTTTAGAATTTAGAATCTTTTTAACTCAATTCTATCCTGATCATTACAATGAATTTAAATTGAAAGATTCCTTAAAAAATTAGATTTGGAAATGGGATATGGAACAGGTTTGCTGAAACATCATGAGAATGACCTTTTAATATTTCTGTTCCTTAACTGGAATTCTTGTACTGTTGAAAATTCCTGACGTGAATTTAGGTTTTAAATTAGGGTTTATTACAAAAATCTTTGAGATTTGTACCCCAAAGATGGGTACAAATTAGGACATATAGAGGACAAAAAGTTCTTCATTGTTTTTATTCTTGTTGAGAAATGAAAGAAAACTAAGGAATGAGTTTTGGAACAGGCAATGTGAGCATGGCAGCAGAATTTAGCAAATGATGTAGTGTGTGTATATGTAATATAAAATTAATATATGCGTGTGTATATATATATATATATATATATATAAGAAATTAGGTATTTAGGGTGATGTGGACATGGCAGTATTCTTAATTCACCAGTGCATTAATAACTATGGATATGACACTCAGAGTACTTAAATTCTACCTATGTTTTCTCTAAGGTTCCAGAATGTGATTTAATACTTTCCTTATAAACAAGTGATTAGGCTTACCATGATACCTAAACCCTGTCTGCAAGGAAAAAATTTGACTGGCATTGCAATTTCACTGTAAACGCCTTGTCATGAGCAGAACAATTATTCTGAAAAAAGATGTTTCTCTTTACAAGTAAAGTGTCCACAGGAGAGCTGTTCTAGTCAATTTACACAAGGAGAAAAGTCTCTCGGCTCCTAAAAGAATAATTACATCTAAAAATACAGTAATGCTTCCAAGTCAATGGGTGCTTTTGTGAGGGCAAAGCTCAACTCAACTCAAACCAGAACACCCAATGAACTTATTGTGAATAAATAGAAATACCACACAGCAAAAATACATCAGCTTTTGAATGTCTGTGTACATTTTTACTGTACAGGCTTATCCAACTTATCCTTCTATCTTCATTTCTATTTCTTAAATTCAATTGTGAAAAAGACAAATGTTTTCAGTGAAATTGGGATGGATTTTTATAGTTGTTTCTGAGAGCTATTAAATCTTTTCAGTCTGCTTCTTCTTCCTCTGTCGAGGTTCCATTTGGTTAAAAACCAGTATTTAGTCTAGCCTTGTCCTCCTAGTCTGTTTATTTAAAATTAGAAGAACAAGCTATAAGCTTGGAAGAAGCTTGACAGAAGAGATAGGTATTTCTATGCTTATTTTAACCACTTGGTTGCTTCTAAACCCTCTGTATAGATCCAGGTAGAGTGCTCTGGCTGTGCTGCTGAGCAAACACCATCTGTGTCAGAGCACGTGCCAAAAGCATCCATGTAGAATGTGTCTGCTGGCAAGTATATGCAGTACTGCATATCCTGGTAAACTACATCTGCTGCAAAGCTGTTTTAATTTTTTTACCTTTTGTTTTTTTCCCCCCAAGCGAAGTGGGGAATGTCTAAGCAAAATGAGATTTCTTTGCTGAAAAAATCCTAGGTGGTCAAAAGCAAGAAATTCTAACTGCTCCTCCCAAGTATCTGGACATTTCAAAGCAGCAGTGTCTTACCAATCTTCCAGGACATCCATCAGCAAGAAAGTGGCATGTACAGCTCAGTAATTTACATCCAGTAAAACAGCCATGAAATGCTCTCGGGGTCCCAGTGCACCTTTCAGATACGAACCTCTCTACTCAAATGGCTTAACATACTTACCAAAATGACCTCAGTATTATTTTGAAGTTCATGTAGAACAGAATAAAATAGGAAGCAGAAATTTGAGTTTCACAGCAGTAGGCAGTTTATACCAAGACCCTCATTATGTGTGTGCAATTATGCTTTTATTCATATAGTTAAATAAATGCACTAAACCCCATTGTTTTGCTTTCCATAGCCATTCATCCTCATTCCCTCCTGTTTGTAATGAAACTGGAAGCCAGGGAAGGATCTTATTTTAACATATGTGAAATAAATACTGTTAGAATGTTTTTGTCATTTTAGAATTCATTTTGGTAATGCCTGTTTAGAAGGGGCGATATCCACATAGGATGTGGAAGGACATGAAGTATGGCATAGTCATGGATATGAAGATATAAATATGAAGAATCACGACTTCTGGGATAGCAAACCTGAATTACAAGTGCATTTCAGTGGTTTTATTCCCTTTTTTATTCCCCCCTGCCCCTTTTTTTTTTTTGTGTGTGTGTGTATTATATCTCTGACCTTCTAGGAAACTTCTTTGTCTGTAAATAGAGCAGACAGTGTAGTAAGCTTTTCATATGCTTGGACAAGAAGAAATAAAAAGGCTTCTATTCTTATCCAAAGCTTTTATTCTTGTTCCTTCTTTCTTCTCCATAATCTAAAAATCTAAACCCTGCATATTTTTAAATTGGAAGTCAGTGTTAGTACTTCTTGTGAAGAAAAGCAAACAACATCACAGATTTCTATTTTTAAAACCAGGAAAATTCTTTAGTGTTTTGGTAGGGGGTGAATGGGGGTATTTGGTTTGATTTTATTTAGGTTTGGGTTTTTTCCCCTCTTAAAAGACATAATTAAGCAGCACATACTGTCTATGTGCCTGTGTGATATGACAACCTAATTGAGTGTTTGGAAGGCTAATGAAAGCAGGGTTCGATGGAAATCCAGGTGAGCAATTCAGAACAGCTCATTTCACTAGTGGGCTGCTAAAAACCAAAGCAAATACACATGGGGGAAAGGAAAAGTAGGAGGTGTATAAGGAAAGCTTAAAAACCTTAGAAGAGAGTAACAGGAGATGAGTGCTTGGTTTTAATAGAGATTGTAGATTTAGCATTGAGCTTTTTATATGCTAATGTTCATTAGCATCTGAAAGGGACTACCAGAAGAAGAGAGTAGAAAAGATCAAGATTCTTATTTAGGTAGGTGGAACAGGGGAATACCCATTCCTTTTATATGTGAAATCTAAGTTTCCTAGGGTATGCAAGTAAGAAAAACTCTTACAGACTGAGCAGAATCCTTGATTTGAAGATCACAGCTGTAATCACTGAAAGATTCTACAAGCATCTCTCTTTTTTCCTCCCAGTAAGCGATATTGGAATTTGAGTGGTAAAATAGACATTTTATTAAATTAATGAAAGAAGATGGATTAGAACAGTATGTGTGTGTTTCAAGTATAAAACAATTCAGAAAATATATTTTTTTTTCTCTATAGCCTATCCAGGCATTATTAGCTTTACATATACTTTATGAAAAATGTCATCCAAACCTAAATCTTTCACTTTTATAATAGTATGCTGAAAGATCTTACAGTGCCCCATAACATTACAATATCTATTTCTGTAGCAATGATTAGGAATGATATGGAGGGAAGACTGTAGAAACCTGTTATAAACTAAGCTGTTTAAAGCTTTATTATCCTTTATACCACACTCAACACTGTGCAACAGGTGAAAGATAGTTGCTTGCAAAGACTTAATGTTAAAAAGAAAATGAGGATATAGGTAAAAAAAAAAGGAAATTATTTCTGGGTTTTACATTTCCTTACAAATTTTAAACGTCTTTTTCTTTATTATAAGAAGTACTATTTAAGTTAAGAAAAGTGTTTTGTTTTTGTCTTTTTATTTATTTATTTATATTTTAGTTCTGAAAATTTACCTATAATTTAGCATTCTCAAAAGCAGAATTCTCATATATCATTAGAAAACATATATACACGTATATAAATTATATATATCGATATATACAAAGGTATAAGGTGTATATATATAATTTATATATGTGTGTTTCGTTCTAAAAAACTCTTTCCATTCATCTCTCACCATGGAATTTGGATTAAATTGAAGAGAACAAACCAGAAAAAACAAATTACTTTGCTAGTAAAACGAACATTATTTTTTCACACACAAAGTGCTACTGAAGGCAACATTTTATCTTTATTTTTACTAAAGAAAGAAGAATGTTATTGGACTTTGAATATAATAAATTTATCTGAAAAGTGTTTTTTGGTATAGGGGCTACAAGCACAAAAGAAATTTCAAAGTAGATATAACTAATGCTTTGCATATATTCAGATGAATCTCTTTCTTTATAATCACTTCTGTCACTTTTTGCTTTGCCATTAACTTTAGGTATTTCATAACTTGTTACATTATCTCAACATTCATTATTAACAATGCTTGTTCTTAAAGTAAAGCAAATCAAAGCCAAAACAAGTTTAGCTCTAAACTGCAAGTGACTTCACTTTTGGAAAGTGAAAATAAAATGGAGCCATGCCCTGTGGCTGTGTCAGGTATAAATACTTGTTTGTAGGTGCTCTAGGACCAATGAAGTAAAAATGCAAAGTGAGACACTGAAGCCAGAGTGGGAGGGGAAATAGCACTTGCTGCAGCAGTGCAGTTGTCTGGAGCAGGCAGCACTTGAAATATTATTCAGAAGAGATGTATAAACCAGCTTCTTCTTCTTTAATGTGTACATTCAGCTGGGAAATATTTGCAAAAGTTTTTTGAAGCCAATAATTTTTTACATAGAAACAAAAGGAAACCTCTTGGGCCTGAACATCTAAAGCCATAAAACACAACATGTACTCCTCCGTGCCTGCTCTAAACCCAAGCAGCAACTGGAACCAAAGAGATTTTTATGCTAAATGCTGTTTTTGGAATGATCACACAAACATTTCTACTCTGGGCATCCAAAACTGAGAGCCAACTTAGACTAATAAATATTTATATTTTGGAAGCTTTTTCTCTAAATAAAACAATTTTCCTTCTTCCTCCAATGACACATTTTATATCATTGTTGGATTAATATCTCCAGGTTATTAGGTTTATTTTAAATTATTCAGGTCCAGGTTATAGGGTTTATTTTGAATTATTATATTGTGGAGTATGTCATAATTCTTTTTCCTCGTGACAACTTATTTTATATTTCCAGGGAAAGAGTTTGGACTGCCTAAAACACAGCTGATAAGAATGGGTGTTCTAGCAGTGTGCCCCTTACCTGCTGCTGTTCAGTTGTCTTTCTGAGCCAAAGATCTAACAAAGTCGTAGGGTACAGTCTGAGCCCTGATAGTCCAGGTACAAAATTGTTTTCTGCTATTTCATGCCCTTTGAGATGAAATTCCTTCTACACACCAGGCACTAATAATGATACTGCTCTCTTAAAAAATCCATCTCTGTGTGGATTTCAAGTTGCTTTATATAACACTGTTCCATTTAATCCAGGAAAGCTGAGGAATGCTCAAATGCCATGGCTTCTATGCCTCAACATCTTATCACCCATGAAAATAATGACCAAACTTGGAAAAGTTGTATGACTGGTTTCCTAGTACTCTTGTTTTCAGGAAAAGCCTTGGAATATAGAGACCTGTTTGTCCTTCCCTCATGCAAACCAAAGGCCCAGGAGCATCAGGCAATGCTAACTTTAATGTTGTCTTTGAATATGTTATTATTTCTGACAAATCAAAATGGGCTATACTGGCTCACACCAGTCCCCATTTCACTCTACTGCTTTTTCTCAGCTTTGGCATACATTCTTTTACTCTCAGGTGCACAGATAGTCATAGAATATCTTGGTTTGGAAGGTTCCAGCATCATACACTATAAAATGATTGCAGAAAATTTGGTGAGGTGTTAATTGCTCAGCACAAGAATAAGATTTCCCATCACATCTCTTTTTGCTAAGCACTTTTCCCCTCTAAATTACCAGCTGTAGTAAAAATCAAATTTTATGAAGACCAGGTCTCTAATACAGCTCTAAAGTATGGACTGCCTGTAATGGACAGCTTGCTAACTTTTCTCTGTGCACAACACAGAAAGAGGAGAGAGTAAACGTCTCTGAAAATTCATTGTGCAACTAAACACAATTTCTTACCAGTTATGGTAATAAAGCCAATCACACAGAATGTTGTTTCTCTGTCTTTTAATTCTCTGTTCAACATTTTAAACTACATAACATTTCTATTTTTTTCTTTCTTTTTTTTTTTATGTGTTAAAAATAATTTTAAAAACTTGGGAGTCTCAGTTTCACTGGACAGTATTTAAAAACTAATTTTTCTGATTAATGGTTCTTCCTGAATATCTCTATCCCCATTTCTCTTATGACATCTCTGAGCATTTCCTTACAAATTATATAATCTGCTCAACCTAGGAACCTGGTCAAGGAGTGAAACAGAGCCTTACCCTTTAGCTGACTGTATGAATACATTCGTGCTTGCACTGTGATGTAATTTGCAGCTGTCTGTGTTATCAGTAAATTTTTCTGTTATATAAACAAAGTACAGTAAAAACATTGTGCTGTAACAAGAACTTCCTAAGTTTGAATTTGAGATCACTGCATTCATAAATGGCAAAACCTTGAGAGAATTATGCAGGCTGTCCCAGTAGGGCATTAACACACTTATAATACAATCCCACACTACAAGAATCTGAATGTGCCACGTATATTACAGGAAAGAAAAGTGAACTATTTTATAAATGTGTTTTAAAGAAGTTTAACTAAAAAAAAAACCTATGGAAATCATGTCCTTATCCCTCACCTGTGAAACCAGGTGCTTTATTTATTGCAAGAAACTGAAAGAGGTATATATTGTACTAATAGCACTTAAAAATGTCTAAAGTGTCTTAAAAAGATCTTTCTGTGTATTTGGAGCCCAAACTTGTGAAATAGCGGAATTTTATGCAGGGACAATGTCCCCATCAGGAAAACGTATCACAACTTTCCACAGAATAAAGAAATTGTTCTCAAGCTTAATGATTTATAACAGGCTGAGTAATAAAATCTAAAAGTGATTCAGGATTGTGCTGGCTTTTCTGTCCTTTTAGAGTCATGTTAGCACACCATACTTTTAAAATAAAATGGGAATCCTTTCTGGAGCAGAAGTAGTGAGTACAGGCTATAATGTGTACCAATGGTGATGAAGTTTTTGTGAGTTTATATATGTGATAATTTAGCATGTGTCTTTTAGCATAGATAAACTGCCCATTTTTTTTGCACACTTGTATTCATTTTCTGTGATATTTGTACTCACATATGCCTCTATCATGTCTTTGTGATACATATCATTATGCAGACTTTTTCCTTCATTAATTTGGACACAATAATTATACAATTCCCAATGCAAATGCTGATCTATATTTATGCCCTCCATCTGATAATGAGGTTGTTGCCTGAAATAAAAAAAAGCAAAACAAAGCAAAACAAACTTGCAACAGCGTTAAAATAGTAAAATAATAAACAGACCTTTAATGGAAGCTTCCAGGTGTCCCCATGGTTATGGGCACAGCCGGTGTTGGATTTCTTCAATTTTTATAAGTTTGAAAAATTTGCATATCTAACAAATACTGTCCAATTAGAAAAGCAGTTGGATAGGTAATTTCCCCCTGGGTTTTGCCCCATTGAAGACCCCCTCCCGATCTTTTAGCCCTACATTTTATTATGTCTATGATCTACGATGCAAAACAAAGTGTCCTTGCTAGACTAAAAGCAAGACTAAATGGAATTCCAAGAAGGTAGCATAATATGTAAGAAGGGATAAATACTATGCTAAAGTGACAAAGTGTTAGAAACTATACAGCTATATTTTAAAATCTATAAAGCTAGGGATATATAAAAAGCAAAATCTTTAAGCATCAATGTCACTGAATTTATATTCAATATTTTCACTCAGCATGTCTTTGCAAGGAAGGGAGATTAGTCTGCTCCTCATTCCTTCCTTGTGTTTTCAATGATTATATAAAGTGGCTTTGGGCAGTGTCAGGCAATTTGGGAATTATATATAATTATTTTGTCCAAATTAATGAAGGAAAAAGTCAAAATAAAGGTATATATAACAATGAAATGATAGAAGCATATGGGGGTACGAAGATCATAAGAAATGACTACAAGTGTACAGCAAAAAATGGGCAGTTAATCTATGCTAAAATACACATATGCTAAATTATCACATATATAAACTCACAAAAAGTTGGGTAGTGGTTAAGAGGGAGCAAAGCTCTATTTGGTTTCTGTCCGGTTCCTCTCACACACCTCTTGATAAGAAGATATAAGAATATGTAGAGAATCAAATCCTGCTCTTCAATCTGATTGCCCCAGCTCCTCCTCTTGTGCCTCTCTGGACACTTGAAAACCACCATAGAGATGCTGGGTATGTGTGAGACTGGATTTTAGCTTGGAATTAGAATTTGAGCTCAAGTTGAGGAGACTAAATGAATCCAAGTACTTTGAGTCCACACTCGAATTTTTTTTTTTTTTTCATTCCCTTTCTTTTTTTAAATAAAAATCCTTAACTACCAAAATGAAAACTACCTCTACACTTGGTTTAATGTATTCTTTTCTCTTTCACTCTCCATCCAGGAAGGAGGAGGAGCAGAAAGACGCATGGTATGGAGGATGAAAGCAATTATAATGCATGATGTAGGAGGAAGAAAATTATGGGGAAATTATCTTTAGCAGTTCACTGATAACTACCTTCATAGATTATAAAAGAATCACTGAAAATATATATGTAAATTACCTGAATTTTCTATTAGAGTTTTCCTCTGCTCTCTAGATTGCAAACCTTAACAAAATTTTGTAAATTAAGGAAAATGATAAAAATAAAAGTGAATATATTTTATTTTAAATTATTTCTGGTGCTGGCCAGATGCATAAATGGTTAATTGGTATGGGTGTTCGATTATTTAAAAAAATGTACATGTGATGATGAGTTACTTAATGTACTCCTGAAAGCAAATTCATTTGGGAACATTACAATTTGAAGTGATGAATGTAAAGCTAAATACCTGCATCTGGATTTTAACCTTTTCCCCCCCTCCCCCTGCCCCTTTCTTCCAAGAGTCTATCCTATTAAACTTTTGTACAGTGGAAAGATAATTCAGCTAGTCTCATACTTACTGGCTATGGCTTGGAAATTGTGTAATTTCACAATGTTTTGTATACATGCAGAGTCATTTTCTACTGTATGACTAGATAGCAGAGTTTAGACAAGCTGTTTACTTAATGTACTGTTCAAGGCAAATATGGAGAATGCAGAAATTTTCCCCTTTTTTAATATTTATTTCATTTTTCACACAAATATTATTTCAGCTATTTCACAGGAGGATTAACAATTATGGATAATAATTTGGTGTACCTGGAAGAAATGAAAGAGAAGAACAAAAGATCTGATCTTCTATTATAATCTGAGCTTCAGAAATGGTGATCATAAAGGATGTCCAGCTACAAGCTTTTGAACTCAGATTCAGTTACACTGATATAAATCAAGAGCAAGCCTTTCTAAAACAAATGAAACTGCTTAAGAAAATCCATCAGTTCTGAAGCCATGAGATCTGTGGCTTTGAGTTCTTTTGATTTTTCATCAGACTGTTTAAGAAACTAAAATTTTCACTCTTTATTTTACCCATTTCTTTTGGTTGGTTGGTTGGTTGGTAGTTTTTAGCTCTATATTCCGACTTCATTCCATGTATGCAACTGTATGCTGTGTTATTTTTGGCAAAGATTTTCTTTAAGTTTAGTCAGACCTAGATCCCTGACTGACAGCTGCATAGGATACTGTTGACAGAACATTTCTTCTTTTTTGTCTCTTTCTTACTTGTTATGCTCTAATTGCTGCTAAACACTACACTAATACACACCAAGTTAATTCCCCACTGGTAAGAAAAGTTACATTAATCTTCTGTTATAAGTGGTAATTTGGTAATTTGTTACTGCTTTATATTGGCTGGGCATCTCCATGTCTTGGAATAGAAGTTTGCATCTGTTTGTAGAGACAAGAGATGGGGTAGGCTTTGGTCTATTGCAGGTGTTTCACATCATTTTCTGTTCCCATTCTTCCCATATTTCCCTCCTGTTCATCACTGGGACTGACAGTCAGACTTGAGCAGCAGCCATCTCTAGAGTACACAGACTTGGAGAAAAGTAGTGCTTTCACTACACAGCTTTTCCAGGTAGTCTCTACTAATTTCAACAGCCTCTGTGGTCCCCCTAACAATTTGAAAGAAAGCAGGCTCATATCAGATGATGCTATGCAAAACCAAAGCCTGAATTTCCCCCACTTTCCTTCTGAACTTGTTTTGGGTAGCCTGCAGCAGTGGACATGTTTGGCCTGTCTGGAACCATTATTCTTTCACAACAAACCATCCTGAAAGGTATTTTGAGATCACAATTCATGTCTCAATGAGCTTTATGGCTTTTTTTTTATTCCTATTTAGGATGTAAATATCAAAACTTGGATGAAATAATAAACACTAGTATGATTTCCACTGATTCTATTTCTTCATTATATTGAAGTTTTCTGGGACCAGGTCAGAGGATTCTGTTTCCTTTAAAGCTTCTCTTTAATATTTCCTAATTTCTTTCCTAGATCACAAAATTTTACAACTCAGATGCATTGTGTTTGGTTCTTTTCCATTTGGAAATAAATGAAAAAACATTATTAGATAATTTACTCTTTAGTTATCGCCCCAGAGAGTCAGATTTTATCAATTGTTTGTTTGGGATGATAGCCATCTATCAATTCATGGATTTTTATTTAGCAAAACATAATTTAAATTAACGTAGAGTTACACACAAGAATTTCTCTAGACATTTACTGGAGGTTTTATCTCAACATGGAGGCAAGTCTGTCAATTGCATCTCATCCACAAAAATTCCATGAGACAGGCATAGAAAGTGACAAGGATTTTTCAATACTAAACATAGTGAATAACCTGCAATACAGGCACAGCCTGCAAATGTTTGTGTTAATAAATCATCAAAGGTGGGTTCCACCTTTTTTTAAAGGGAAACTTCAGAAGGGTCATCTTGCACTTGTGTCTGCATCTGATTTTTAATGTGATGTACAGAATACAGATAATCTTCACTGAACGGAAGAAAGGTGAAGGTGATCTAAAAGCTGTACTAGACTAATTAAATGGGAAACTTAGCAGCAGTAACAGTAATACAATAGAGTGAAAATCCAAATCAAGTTTTCTACCTGTGTAATCAGTGAGTTGTGTTTCAAAGAACTGAAGCTCTGCCAGAATTCAAGAAGAATAGATATGTTATATCCCATTTTGTCCCATAATTTTTGAGACGTGAAGTAAAACTAATCCCACTTTTTATTGAAAGGAAGAACACCCTCCAACTTGTAAGAGAAAAAGGGAAGTAGTGACAAATGCTTCCTTGAAAATCTGTCTTGAGAAAAAAAAATTGTAAATTAATCCAAAAGAGAGCTTTTCTAGTAAAATCTTCAGCAATATATTCAAGAAAAAGGAAGAAGAATGCATGAAATTCTATTTGTATTTAGGTGTCTTCTGTTATATTCTCTGCACTTTTTGAACCTTTTTCTTGTATTTTAAATACTCAGACTAGTATATTTTTTTCTGTAAATAGCATATATTATGTCTATTTTACCTATAATTTGATATTTTATATGGAAGAACTTAGCTCCACAGTTCTGTCTTCTGACAACTCTAAGCAAACTGTAGTAGACCACAAATAGTTAAACCCTGAGACAAGTGATAAACAGATTGCAATGGAGTGATTCAGCTTATGAGATGGTGGGGTTTCTTCCTGAATTCTTTTCTGCATAGAGAATAACATTCTGATTTATGTTTGTAGATAGGCAAGGAATATATACACTACTCATTCTTGATTTAAAAGGTGGTTTGTAAATGGCCAAGAGATAAGTAACGTTGTCTCTCCAGTGGAAGGAGTCATCTCATACAGAACTTAACCTGCTTAGTAGGTTCAACTCTGCGCTATCTCCAGACAGCTACCCTTCTGACTGTAGTACATACCTGTTCATTATGTAACCCTCAGATAGAAAATATTACATAATTGAGAGGATTTGGGTACAGAACATATTTCCAGAATTTACTTCTGACAGTTTGAATATCCACGGACACTTTTTCAATACTTACCAGCTTCTAGAGAGCATGATCTTAACTCCTAATTCTCACAGAATCAATTAGGTCGGAAAAAGCCTCTGAGATCTTTGAGTCCAACCTATGATCAAACACCACCATTTCAAGTAGGCCATGGCACTGAGTGCCACAGACAGTCTTTCCTTAAACACCTCCAGGGACTGGGACTCCACCACTTCCCTGGGCAGTGCATTCCAATGCCCAATCACCCTTCCGTGAAGAAATTCCTCATATTTTCCAAGCTAAATCTCCCCTGGTGCCACTTGAGGCTGTTTCCTCTTGTCCTCTCACTGATGGCCTGGGAGAAGAGACTGACCCTCACCTGGCTACAGCCTCCTTTCAGGCAGTTGTAGAGAGAGATAAGGTCTCCCCTTGGACTCCTTTTCTCTAGGCTAAACTGCCCCAGCTCCTTCATTTGCTCATCAAAATTGTGTCCAGACCCTTCACCAGCTTCATTGCCCTTCTCTGGAAGCACCCCTAGCTACTGAAGTAGACACTATAAAGTCACCAATGATGTCCTGGCCTAGGATCATCACACTAGTTCCCAGTGGTCACATTCTGCCCAACTCCTTATCTGATGCTGCAGGGAAACAAACGAGTCCTCACTGTCAGAGGGAGGAGTAAGACAGTGATTCTGCTAACTTGTGTCTCTCAAAACCCCTCTTGAAGTCTTAAATTGAGTCTAGCATCAAGTCACTTAATAAAGCCTCAGGGATTTTTTGGGGGGGGAAGTTTTGCAAAGCTCATTTCAGTATATTGCATTTGAAAGAGATTTTTCTCCTATATAATAGAAGCTGTTTGGTGTCAAGAAATAGAAGAAAGAAACCTAGGGTATATCCATGTGTGTTAGAAAATGAACTGTATCAGAGCCCACTCTTTGGTCTTTTGACCAAATAGAAAGATTTAGCTATGCCATGTAATCAGCTCTTACCTTTGAAATCAGCCATTCCAGATATTCTTAGTAGGATTTCTAATGATTTGTGTAGACATCCAAGATGTGCCCAAAACTTGTCTTGAAGTTTTCTAGCCAGGGCAGAGAGGTGACATGAGATGATTTAACTCACTGATTTAATGATAAAAATGACACAGCTTCATTGGCAGGAGAGAGAATAGGATCTGTTTAACCCACAAATATAAACTGAGTGCTAAAAATTTTAAGGGAATTCAAAAACTTCTTGAAAGGTAGGTGGTGAAATCATAAGTAATTGAATTACCTACAGCTAGAATTTAGAAAAAAAAAAGTAAGATTCTCTGCAATTCTGATCACAAGATTCCTTTTCAAGCATGATTTTTTTACTTAAATTGATGGGGATTCTGGTGATAATCTGAATTGTGTTTATTTATATTTGAAGAAAAGTGACAGAGAAAGGAAAGGTTTTGATTTGTGTGTGAGGGTGTTAACATACTGGTAGATTCATTATGATTTATCTTGCTGAAGTGTTAGAGCTGTAATCAAATATATTTACCACAAGTATAAAAGCCAGATAATGTAGTATGCTATCTACAGTCTGTGGCAGATTTTATTGTTAAAGAGCATATGAGGGTTGTAGGAAAAGCTATTGTGTGCTTGTTTCTAACTCCTAAGTTTTCAGCAATGCATTTTTCTGACATGCATAAGTGATATAAGACTTTTACAGTGCAACAAACAAGATATAAATTTACAAAATGGGGGGGGGAGTATTATTTTATATATGAATATTAGCAGTACTATATTTTCTGGATTTTTTTAGAGAATGTAGGAAATCTATACATAGTGCATTATGTATTTCTCTCTCCATGTCTACAGATGGACCAGCTGAGAATTCACAGGTATCTAGCATGATCAAGAGACAAAAAACTTTGTAGAAACATTGATAAAAAATTTGGTAAGTCTTGTGTTTTAAGTTACTTAGATATCATGATCAATGGGATGTGTTGCTAAAAGAACTCCAGAAGGTTCAGTTTCTGAGTTTTCCTATTTGAATGGAATAAATAGGTTGAAATTAATGTCTAGCAGAACACCTTTTTGCAGAGGTTAGTGTATTCTCCCAACCATACACTCAGTGTGTTGGCACTTTGTACAGAAAACCCTGCCCCTGCACTAGTTTTCTAAATGCCACTAATGACACAGGATTTATTCATATTATGTTCATTACAGCTTTGATCCTTTTGCAATAAGATTGCATTGTCTTAAATATCTCCTACTGGTTTATGAAACCTCTCAAAGACTTCTGCTTTCTCCCTGTGCTAGGGAAGGCTGCAGCCTCTGAGGGAAGAAGATTTGTTTAAAGTCCCCATGATGGTTTGACCTTGGTCAGCAGCCGAACACCCACCCTATGTCTTGATCAATCCCCTCTCCCTTGGGATGGGGAGAAAACAGAAGGAAGGCCAGAAGACTCGTGTATATGGTCTTATAGAAGGCAGGCAGAAACTATGCATGCTAGCAAATAAGAAAGAAGAATTAATTCGCTACTTCCCGTTGGCAGGCAGATGTCCATCCACTTCCCAGAAAGCAGGGCCTCAGCATGAGTAACAGTTTCTTGGGAAGACAAACATGACAGCCATGAATGTTCTTCTTTCCCTCTCTTTTCTCTAAGCTGCTCTTGCTAAGCATGACATCATACAGTATGAAATATACCTTTGTTCTCCCTGGGTCAGCTGTCTCACCCCCAACCTATTTGCTAACAAATATATTTCCTTCAGGCTATTTGTAGAAAAACTATTACAGTTCTCACTTTTCGGGATTTAGAAGAGGTATTTAACAATAAAGCAAAATTTATTCATTAATTATTTTACACCAGTTGATCTGTTTTTTCTCTATCTTCTCTTTATCCATTTCTCATTCTACTAGAAGAAGGTGACACACTTCTTCCTTCGTCTGGCTTCTTTTGAAACCCTGAATATTTCTAAGGACTCTCTGATGGAGAGAGAAAGATGCTGTCCATGGATATACAGATAGTGGACTCTCTTTGAAGGAGGGCTGCAAAGCACATAGCTGACATTTGGAGTTTGATCCCTGAGCTTCTGTGAGCAAGAGCTGGAGATTTATTTTTGTCTTTGTCCTGAAGCTCAGAAAAGCTTGGAGAATATTATACATTAACGAGCACACTAACAGAAGTCACCATCTACAGCTAGAGTATAGATCAGTATTTGGTAAGCACAGCCATTGATTTCTCCTTTCCTAGATTGTATGCAATCATAGGGCAAAAGTCTACCCCAGAATATTTTTTAGAGGTGAGAGGTCACATAAATATATTGTTATATCTTCTAAAAGTCATATTAAGTAGTATAGTCTGGCATATAAACAGGATTAACCCTTAGCTAGTCTTGAGTTTACATTTTATTTCTTATTGGCACAAGGTTCAGTTTAATATCTCTCTAGCTTTGGATTTGTAAAGACCTCCAGATAAAAGATCAATTTACAGAAAGCATCATCTGCTATTTGAAGGACAGGTGCTCATCTTTCAAGGGCTGCTGCTTACACAGACGGGTAGTGGGTAACATATTTCCTTGAAGCGTTATGTGAACACCAAGTAAACATTTAAATAATTATTCATTGCCTCTTTTACCTGGGATAGGGTAATCTTGCATTAATAAAACATGATTTTCACTTTCCTGTCTAAAAGCCCAAGCACAGATCTAACATTTTTATTCAGGAGAGGAAATAGAGTACTATATGCTAAAGGAGATTGACATGGAAACATGCAGAATTGTTGCTAACACCAGTCAGTAATGTAATGTTCAGCACCACCACATATCAGCCTATAAAACAGACTTCTTTTATATTTATTTTTAGTGTGAATTCAATTCCAAAAGAAAAAAAAAAAAACTAAACAAAACAAGCAAATCCTAACGAAAAAAAAATCCTTTAGAACTCTCAAAATTTGGCAGATCAGTAATTAAAACTGAAAAGTCTGGAAGTCAAAATCTAACATGCCTCACAATAAGATTGTCTGTGCAGTCTTTAATATATATACACATTTTTTACAGCATTGTATGGTGATATACAAAACTGAGAAACTTTCCTGTCACAGTGCACCAGAGAGATGATGCTTCCTTACAGATGTTGGCTGTGTTGGTTTAAACTGGATGATGCCTTTTCTCTGCATGATTATTGAACACATTCAGCAGACAGGATTATTTATTTTCTACAGTATATAAGCACTTCGCAGAAATTAATTTCCCTCTACAATACTCTATTCAAATATGTTCAAAAGACACATCTCCACAATTTAGTTTGCATGAATGCAGAATATATGAAACTCAGAAACAACAAATATATGGTTAGGGGCCTTCCCTAAAAAGTCTTGATTTTAAAAATGGAATATTTTATTAGCCTGGCAATGGAAGTCCCTCGCAGAAGCAGGAATTCTCATGCTTTATTGAAATATTTTATTTCCTCTACTGGTCACTATATACTGTTTTCTAATCTGTTATAAGCAAGATACAAGTCCTATAGCAGCAGTCTGCTTTACTACATGAACTGGCTCAGTTGTTAAGTCTGATACACACAAAAATATTTGCAAATGTTAACTATTTAGTCCACTGTCCCTCAAAAGCAATCTTCACCCATTTCTCTCTACACTCCCATATGTGATGGGGATCTTCTCTGCCTGGCAGTGTGCCCTTTCTGTCATTGATCCTTTTTTTCTAGTCCCTTGGAGTAACTGACATATCAGATTATGCAACTGGTTCTGGCAAAGCTTGAACGGAAAAGTGATAACTCTTACTAGAACATATGCATATAACTGGAAAAAAACCCCAGGCAAACTTTGAAGAATCCAAGTCTTTCTCGAAGTCTGGAATTAGAGTAGTAAGATTCAAGATATGTATAGAGCAAGAACACTAATGCCAGTCTATTAGCCAAATTGAGAGGAAAATGTAGTTGGCGGTTGTAGAGCAGAGGAGGCAGAGAGGAGGAAAAGCTCTGGTTGCTGTGGGACAGACAGTTATTTATGTTGTATGGTTGGCTCCTGGCACAGGGGTGTCTGACTTCATTCTACTAGAAGAAGGTGACTGAGCATTGATGGCGCAGTGTGGCTGCCTGTGAGCTGGAACAAGTTTAACCCCTGTACTGATGCTCCTTTTATTTTAGGGAGAAACCCTAACTGCACATCTACCAGAGATGCAGTAGATATTTGATCTTATTCTAGAAATTACATGATTTTTTCTAGTTTCTGAATAATAATCAATCTTGATATGCCAATATGCCTGAAATTTTCCCAACTTATAAAGCAGAACAAATTGAAGCTCATTTAAACTATGGGGCATTAAACACTGCTTTTATGTCTTAAGCTTTTCAAATCCAAAGCTATATCTGATCAGATTGTCTTCTCAGTAACATATGTGCAGGGCCAAAATAACCCAAATTACATCACCAAAGTGTTTGGAATGCACAGTAGAAGCTAACAAGAATGTATCTCTTTCCTACATGGGTCATGATGATGCTTCCATTCTGCTTCAGCTCAGATCTTTGTTCAGACTCCCAGTTTTCTAGAAGAGTTATGCCATTTAGGATTCCTCTGAAAAGTATCCACTATACCAAATGCTCTGCTACCTCTTTGAATTTCTCCTATCTCAGCTGTCACAAATTTCCCTCACAAAGCTGTGAATTTTGTGGTTTGAGACTTTTGTCTTCTAATTATTTGGATAAATCTTAATTTTTTCAAACCATAAAATTAGATGTTCAAGTTCGCAAGTTTGCTGCCAATTTGGAATGACTAAGTTATAAAGAGCTACTGTCTTTCTCATTGTTTTGTCATTTCTCTATTACTGCTATTGTTATTTATATCATGTACTCCCATTTATGTTCCAAAACATACTATTAAATATTATCTCTGTTTCTCTCCAATAATCTAATGAGTTATTTGATGTATCAAGACTGAACAGACTGCATGAGATAACCATATCTTTCATTACAGACTTCTCAATTCCCTGGTATGACAGACTTCTGCCACCAAACTGAAAATCTGAACAGCAGCACATACCCTATTGCTTTCTTTTAGGCACTGAGACAAAAAACAATGGCTTACACATAAAAGAGCACAGAATAAGTTTTGTGCCCTGATACCATTACAGATTTCTGAAGTGACATGCAATCCATATAAACATTCCTTTTATAGCTTTTCATGAGTTCAGTGTAGGTTTTCTGTCACTCTGAAAAGAACAAGTGTTGGCAGGTGCTGTGCACTTTTCTTCTCATGGCTCTGCAGATGCTTTAAAGCTTTCCTTTAATGGAACTGCACAACAGTACATAGCAGTGCTGTGAACACCTGGCGAGTAATTAAAGCCACGAGGTTCTGTTCTTGACATAAACCAGTCTCATACTAAGCCCTGCAGAACTGAAAGCCCACATGCTGTATTATTGCCTGCACAGTCTCTTCCAACGACACTGCAATCGCAGCCCTTCAGACAGACTGACGTTTTTCATCTCAGTGAATGACAGGAAAACTCACCCTCATCTTAGGGTTTGTCATGTTTGTATATTCATCCAAGAAGGCCATGAACTGTGGCTAGAGGTGTCTTGATTCTGTATTTAGGTAGACGTTGGGCTCATTACTAGCAAATATAACTTAAATTCTTCACATTCCATTCTGTATCACTGGCAGTTAAAGTCTTTACCTTACAGTTAGTAATGAATCAAACAATAATTTTATATAAGAAAGGGCACTGGTTATCTTAATACCTTCTTCCATGACAGTAATGTTTCTCCTAATGCACTTTGATGGTACAATCACCATTACATAGCTTGTTATGTAATTGAACCTGCATTTATGATTAATACATATAAATTATTAGTGCATTCTAAGGATAAGAGATGAACATTCTAAAAACCATGTGCAGAAGAATTATAATAATTTCATATTTGACTAATCTATTCATTTTGAAATTTGAACACAAAAAATATTCTCTTTACAAAGAAATTTTTAAGACAGGAATGGTTTTGGTGTATTCCTATGATTTTTTCTTTTTTTTTTTCAAATGTTTTATCGCTCTTTTGCACTTTGAGTGTTAGTAATGGAAATTAAATTATGCTTGACAAAATACATAGATAAATTGCTCTTAATGACCCACTACATTTAAAATTTTACAGTTTGTTGATGTAATTGTGTTGGTTTGCTTATCTACTAATATGCAGCATTAAGCAATTTCTCTTGTTTATTTCTGTCATTAGTGAGCTAGCAACACTGTCTCATAATGCTGTAAAAGACAAAAACATTGGTGCATGCATCTGATTATCTTTCAAAAAAATGTTCTAGAACAGTGTAAAGTGGTTTATTGTTTTCTTTGTTTTTTGGCTTCAAAGAATTTTGGGAATCCAGCTAGTCATCTCATAATTACAATTTCAAGATATTATTGTAGATAATATTATGAAAAAAAAGAAAGGATTTGCAACCTTTCTTAAAAGGAAAATATTTTTTTTCTGTCATTTTCAGAAATTTAAGCAGGGTAGTTTAGTCTTCCAGAATTTCTCAACGTGCAAATCTGAGGAGGATTTAAGAAATATACATCTGAAAAGCTTAAGATAGGAGCTCATCTATTTTACTGTGTTTCTTCTTTTAATTTGTGGCTAACTGAAAAGCTGTTAAAAAAAAAAAAAAAACAGCAAAAGTTTCTGTGTGCCCTCAAGTTCATAGGAACTTTATTACCATGCAGATTTACTCAGTCAGAATCACTGCTGATCTCTCTGAAATGTTGCAGGTCCACTTATCACCAGTTCCCAGGTGACCGATCTGCAATTTATTCATATCAGAAACCATTTTTCCTCTGGCCACTCTGTTTCTAATGTGGGCTGTATATCATCAGGCAATGACAAGAACAGAGGGATAGATCTCTCCTGGCCTAATAAGCTTATTTTTATCTTCAACTTTGCCTTTGTAGTGGAGCAGATATTATAAGCTGTCTGACACTTACTTGGAGATGTATACACAGAAGAAACAACTCCCAGCAGCTCCAGGGAGTGAGCTACATGTGCTCAAGCAAAATTCATGAAAACATTTCATAATGATCTTTGCAAAAAACAGAACTTTTAATAGGAGAAATTTTCTGTTCCTAACCCAGAAACTTTGAACAAATGTTCTTCACCACACATGAGGTACTCAGGTAAATTGGCACATGCTGACCTGGATTCGGGGACAATGGCTGTAATCTGTCTGCAAGAAGCCCAGTAGGCTGTACAGAGGCTTCATGTCAATCAGAGAAAGAAATGGAAGTTAAACAAGCACTGCTAGATTTTTGTGCTTTTTTTTCCTTGTGCTCTGTTTGTTTAACCAGCAGGGTGTCACCAGGTGGATGTTAGTGTTCGTGTACAAGGCTTTCACAGAGATTGATGTTCGCAGCAACAGCTGAGTTCATTTACAATGCCATTCTCTGAAAGCCTCGCTGAATAGATTCCTAAAGACAGTGATTTACTCTCTGTCTTTTCCTCTTTTATTATATTCCACCACCAGAGATGCCTATTCTTATTTGATGACTTCAGTATCCTTGCTCAAAGGTGCTCATACATTTTCAAATTCTGTTACTGTTAGAAAAAGGAGAGAAGGAAGAATTATGATGGAGCTGTCTTTTAACAGTTGCTGGGGTCTTGCTGTCCTACAACTATTGCAACGTTGCGTTGTCTCAGGGTTACTTGGATGTGTGAACAGCAAAAAACTTGAAAGAAAAGAATGCAGTTTCTGGAGAGGCCCTTCTACCATGTATTCTTTACTATCTCCTTTCCTATTTAATATGGTTAAGTACAACATTACAACTGAGGGTTAACACTGGATAGAATTTAAATCACTGAAGAATTAAAAAGTTTCAGCACTTCATAGGAACTTAAAATAACATGTACTAGTAGCCTTTTATTTTTGGAAGATTTTATTATCTTTAGCCCTAGATATTATGTATGTTCCTTCACTCAGGTTGTAGATGGTGGATTAAACTGGCAGAGTTGAACAAAATTTTCTGGTTTTGATATTCAGGCTTTAAATGCTTAAACCCTGGAAAAACAAACAAACAAGCAAAACCTCCACCAAACTACAACAAAATCCCAACAAAAAGCCTTCTGTAAAACTACAGAACCTTTTTCCTGGTAATTTTCCCATTTGATGAGATTGGTGATGCTAGGGTGAGGGGATTAAAAGCATCTGGAAAATAAAGATATTTAATAAATGAGCATATGGAAATAAAGATAATTGAAATGGTCCAGCTTCTGGATCTCCAAGGGCCTCATATGAAAGTAAACATATATTGACCAAGGAACTAAACCAAAATCTGTTGAAATCACCAAGAGTTTTTGCACTAATGGTATTGGATTTTGGAGAAGACTTTGAAAAGCTCTCTCAATTTAGCAGCAATGCCAGGACCCCATTCAATATTTAAATTACAAAGTACTTTCTAAGATTGTACATACTAATTTCAGTGATAAAAATGATACATCTTGTTCACATCTTTGTTTCAAGTTCCTGTCTTTTAATTTCACTCATTTAAATGTTACAAAATTTAAAATAAAGATATATAGGGGAAAGCAGATATAGGAAAAATGTACAGCACTGTGCTGCTTATAGCTTAGAAAGCTCCACCCTGTAATTGAGATTTGCCAAATATAATGCATCTTATGTAATTTTTCTCTGTATTTCGGAAGGAGAGATATGCTCATTTTAGTTTTCTCAGATAGAAATTGCAGTGAACTGTTGTGAGAAGCTTTCAGAAGTATCAAGAATCTGGATGAATTTCCCAACAAAGTGAACTAAAATCTTCACTGTAGGTGGATCTGCAACTTAATAGAAGTTACCTCATGTTTAAAATATGAAGAAAAAGGTACAGAAAAGGTGGGAGACATCTCTGTATCAAAAGATGATACTGTTAAGAAGGGAATCCTCAAAGTCTAATGATCTTTTGTCAGAACTCTACTCTGTGTGAGCCTTTATTTTACTACCACCTCCAGTTTTAGCTTTCTATGAAAGTAGAAATATGAAGAGAAAGGATACAGTCTTGTCACTGTGTAATTTCCCTGACTTTTTAGGATAACTTGTGTGATTTTCTTTTTTTCTTTGTGTTCAAGAGCTTGGCTTCCTTTTTCTCCTTCCCAACACAAGCTGAGGCATGGATATTAATAACAGGATAAAGTTTGCATTGCTTCTGCTCGTGTATATATAGAAGAGGTCAGTTTTACAGGCGAACAATCTGTAACCTTTAACTGGTGTCAATGCCTTCTCCAGAAAAAGAAAAAATCTAACCCTAAGGTTACTAAAGACAAAAGTAACTAATCTCACATCATAAACAGTAGACAAATATATGAGAAAGGAACACAGTACTTAGCAGTTTCAAAAAAATCCAGTCTTCTAATTCTGGTAACACAGATGCATCTCCTAAATAGACAGAAAATCAAATATTGTTCTAGTTAATGTTTTGTTAAGCAATTTTCACAACATACATTTGGCCAACTCACAAATAAAGCATGCCTTGTCCTTTGAATTGTGGATGGTTTGCACTATGCTAAGAATGACAACAATTACAGAATTTGCACGTATCTGCCAACAGAACAGATGGCTTTGTAGGTGGAGGACAATGGAGAAGAAAAAAAAAAAGGAAATGTTCAAATGAAATCCAAAATAAAAAACAAATCTTAACTAGACCCTGATATGCAGGATAGTAAAGAACTTGATTTGAAAATATTGCAGTAGCAGGGGAAGTAAGGAGATTGTAATGAATTTGAGATGATTTCTGAGGAAAGTATGGAAAGTGGATGGCCATGCTCCTACCACATTAAATCATGAATATTCCTTAGCCCTCTCCTCCAAACAACTGCTCAGAATTATATTGGTGTAGCTCATTCAGTCCTAATGTCTATGTTGCAGTCCAGGTTTTGATCATGAAGGTATATGAAGATACAATATGGAAAGTTAACTTGTAGAAACTGCTCTTAGAAGGTAAACAGTGCCAAAGTGATCAAAAATGATTGAAATAGTTACTATAGTTATGATTTTGAATAGCTGAAAAAGCTTAGGCATATGCACGGTTCCATTTCTTTTTTCCTTATACTTCAGTGGCTACCTATTCAGACAATCAATGGCACAGAGCACATGTACACTGGTACTGACATTTTCCTACAGCAGAAACTGGTTTTCTCTTACATCTCTGATAGATGCTTTGCAATATACTGAGCAAGAATATTTGTGCCCCATTCATTTCACAATCTAGGAAACAAACAGATTTCTGTGTGTATATGAAGAGCAATATACAGGGAAGTACATGATGTGATATGACACTGAGTAGCAGTAGTGGAAGACAGATACCATAGCACATCAGTAGCTGAAATGTTACCTTTTTAATTTTTTTTTTTTAATTTTATTTTTAAACCACTGGAACAAAAAGAAATTTCAAAAGAAAGATTTTAGTGATAGAATGAAAAAGATCTGCAGAAATCCACGGTGACCTCTCCCCATGTATGATAGACAGAATTGGAATAAGTGAACCAAGATCCTATTTGAAAATGTAATGAATTGAATATAGCAGTATAGCCAATTAGAACTGTGACTTGACCTCAATACTAAATAAAAGACAACAGAAAAATGAATATCAGCTAAGAAATACTATGAAAAAAAGCTGTGGTAAGAAAGTGAAAAGAGAAAATGGCAGTCTTATTGATCCACTAAGCACTGATCCACTAAAACTGATTCACAGCATTTCCATATAATTCAAAATGCTGTTAACAAATGAGAGTGGGGCAAACCATAGGCTAATAAAACCAAGTTTTTCAAGCTGGTTATTTGCCCTTTGGAGGCAAAATCATAGCTAACGTTATTTGGAACAAATTTTACTTGTTAAATATCTTCTGAATTTCTTATCCATCATTGCACCAAGTCCATATTTGGTCCAAATTATTTTACTTTCATTGGTATTTACTGTAGGTGACATTTGTCCCCTTGTCTTATTGTCACCTGTAAGTACCTGTAGTTCCAGTTTGTTCTCCTGGACAGCATTCTTTAAAGTCTAGTCACTCTGTATGCGCACACTGATCTCATCTCATCTCATCTCATCTCATCTCATCTCATCTCATCTCATCTCATCTCATCTCATCTCACCTTGCCAGGCACTTCTATATGACTGCAGAGGGTTTTTATTGAAGAGGGAGGATTTCACACTGAAGATTGCTTCCTGTGAATTCATCCATGTAGTGTTTTTTTCCCTATATAGCTATATATTCACATGTAAATGAGTCATATTCCTGGGGCACCAGAGCACATCACAGAAGCTAAAAATGAATACCCATTGTCCCAGACCATCCCAGGTACTGGGACTTAATAGGACAAATTTTATTTGCTTAGTTTTCTATTTTTTATTATATTTCCTTATTTTTGTGTCTCTTAGTATCTTTGCTTTCAGTTCTTTTATTTTATATTGGAAAATGTATCTGTGAGACCTTTTAACAGGAAGAAATGGGTCTTTCAAATTTTGTTGAAGATTTTGACACTTTTTGTGGACATTTCTGTCTCCAATCAGATGTGAGTTACAATGGTTTGCCCTTATTTTTCAGGCTCTATTTCCAGCTTTCATGACTGCCATCTTTGAGACAGACAATTTTATCAAATATCCTTCAAGAAATGGCAATCAAGGAGAAAAGACAAGAGAGAGAAATGTTCTAAATTAGCTCTTGTGGTACTGAACAAATGCATTGTTTCTGTTCAACATCAAATTGTTAATGAGTTACCACACTGGTTCCAAAAATCAGATTCACAGCCATAAGGGGTGGTGAATTAATAGATGACATCACAGTCTTTTGTCCAAAAGCCAAAGGGAAGGGGTGAGCTGAACTTAGGAAGAGATCAAAGAGCTGTAAACAATGACCTCCTGTCTCAAGTTTATACTATATTACCAAAGGGGCTTTCAACTTGTTCTTTAAAATCAAGTTAGGGATGGTTAAATGCTGACAGCAGTCAAGGAAAGTTATGCATACTTCTTCCACTAACAGAAGGTGTGCTCAATACAGTAGGCATCAGATGATATCCACAGTTCAATATGAATTTAAAGGTCTCTATACTTAGGCAGAAAAACAGTGGATATGTATTGCTATAGATACAAATCTAAAATCCCAATAACTGCCACTTTTCTTTCCATTAAAAACTGTCCTTGATTGGGGTTAGTAATCCTCTAATGATTAAAAAAAGTTTCTCTGTGGTAAAACACAACTGTTGAAAAGAACTCTGTGTAGTGAGATCATGTTCAGACATATGTGCATCCATGTTCATTTTATATTTTCCTTTAATTTGGATCTTTCAGAAAGATATTATCACCACAGATATTTTAAATATGAAATCTGTTAAGCCATCTGAATAACTGGATAAAATAAATCATTTGAAATATAGAAGTATTATCATATTGATCTGAGGACAAAATTCCTACAGTTAAAAGGTATTTTTAACATTTTTTTGGTTTCATACTGTGCTTATTTTTACATTTAAATCAAGAAAGAGACTGAATTAATTCTTAAGAGATGCAGTAGAAGTGTTCATAGAATGATTTGAAGACTGTAAACATGGATAGTCACAATCTGATCTTAAGTATGCATGTGAAATATTGGAGAATTTCAGTGAAGTTGAATTAGTAGTAGAATCTGTCTCATGGATTTTTTTAGGATTATTTTCAAAGATCAAAAAACCAGAACTGTTATACTGTTTGAATTAATTTTCTTCTCCCAATTAGACAAGGTGAATAAAATCATTCCCATCTCTTAAATTTTCAGGTCCTATGGCACACATACCAGGAGTATAATGGGAACCTGAATATAGTCTGCCTAAAAATTCCATCTACCTTTGTTGCCATAAAAAAATGGGTATCCTGCATGCTTACCACTGGCCACATGACATCCCCAAAAGGCCCCTGTATATATTTAAGCGTACATCCACGGCTAGAGTACCAGAGAAAAGATGTGTTCACACCAGTGACTCAAGCAGCCGAAATATACTTGAGTCCAAATCAAAAGGTAACACCCCTTACCTATTTATTTGCCTTTAATTCCTGATATATCCAAAAGCAATCTTGAAGCTGCTTCAGCTCACTATAATTGTTTTTGATTGATTTTGGATTTAGCACTTGTATATATATATGTATGTATATACATAAATACATACATATGTGTGTGTATCTATATATATAAACAGAGAATGTGTTTATTATATTATTAATGTATACTTTCATAAACGTTACCCATTATAGCTCTTTATCTCTCTCCCTGATTCAATACACATACTGACGTGTATTTCACAGATATTACATATTGTCTGCTTTCATTCTTTTTTCTGTTTGCACAAACATCAGGGCAGTTAAAAGTCTAATTTTGTTTAATGCAAGTAATCCTGTATTTGAAAAAAACACTCATTTGAAAATACATCCATTAATAAACTAACTTTTCTACCAGAGTCTCAAGAACATATATTTATTTTCTTTAAGGAAAATCTCTCTCTTTAAAGGTCAAGAGTTAAATGGTTAATGGTATTGATTTATACCTAATAGTCACTTCATTTCTGTTATGGGAATTCTGAGGACTGGCTTGGTCTCCTAGCTGTGATAAAATGTAGGTTAAGCATGTCATTTATTATTTTTCCCTTTGTGACTAATTGATCATTTACAATGCTGATTACTTAATCATCCAAAATATTAATCAGCAGCCAGCTAAACAATAGCTCTGGGTTAAATGGGTTTAATATCAGTGATCAAGTGGTCACTGAAAGGAAGAAATTCTCTCAATTAAAGAGCTGACTTTAGATTTTGCTGTCAAATACTCCCTGTTAACCTCACCTTCCTACTTGCTGCTGAAAACTCAGAACTGATCTGGCATTTCACCAAAACCAGCCCTCTAAAATGCTGGAATCAGGACTTTTGTTCAGCAAATGCCTGCATTGTTTCAAAATCCGTGGAAAATTCCACATGGCCTGGAAAATGTTTTGTAACACTGTCACAAGATCTTCTGTATGCAAACAAATATGACTGCAGCTCACTGTATACTAGTCTATCAATGCAATAATTCAAAATAATACTGCAATAATAGCCAAATTTACTCTCTGCTATGTGAGGAAATTCATTATCGTTCAATTAGGTGTCCAAAAAGTTCCATTTTTATCATTTTTTTTATCCTTGGTGAAAAAAAATCCCCTGCTTCAAATTAGTGTATTTACTTTTCACTTTGTTAGTGAGTATTGGGAAAATTATCCTCTTATTGTGGGGTCAGCATGACTCAGAAGAGAATTTTGCTCATTTGGCTCTGTTGATTGACTATTTAATGTCATTTAATGATCAATGTATTGCTGTTGAGGTAATTGTGTTCTTATGTTTGTTAAAAAATAACAGTTTCTGTGTATCTCTGTTTACTGAATAAAGATTTTTTTTAAAAATTATGTTACTTATGCAATTTTTGCAATGGCATTTTACTGAGCTAATAAACATGTCCTCAACTTACCTAATTATTGTATTGCTAAACACAACAGAACTTACGATCGCACGTTCTGTGCTTTAGTTGGCTGTAGTGTATGGTATGTATCAAACTGCAATTATTTACTGCTCCATGTAGTCACCTTAAGAAGAGATAAGGACTTTTAAGAAAGGAACAGAGTGGGCAGTCAGACTGCAACAAGCAGCTACTTTATGTTTCACTTTAATTTTCCCAATGAGGTTAGCCCAGCTGGTTGGAGCATGGTACCAATACTGCCAGAGTTGTAGTTTGGAGCCCCATACAGCCCATTCACTGAAGAGCTGGACTCTGTGATCCTTGTACATCACTTCCAAATCGGAATATTCTGTGTTTCTGTGATAGTCTAAAATGACAATGTCATCTGACTGTTCTGATCAGTCCAGAGCTACAGCAAAAACCTGGTAATGCAGAGGTGAAATCGCTGAGTGATGCAGCAAACACCTATAATGCTAACCGTGAGTAGCTATCTTGTTTCAATCAAACCCAGTCATGTAACTGTTAATAACACTGCATGAGGAAAG